>NC_088232.1:52060982-52193482 GCF_036934945.1 Oncorhynchus masou masou
CAAAAGGTAGGCCTATGTCATACCCTCTCATACCCCCTCAATTTGAGTTTTGGTTCTATCTTAACAGCCCTTAATTGACATGGAGTTAGGCTATTTAAAGAGTGCATGGTGGGTGGAGGAATTGACCGACAAAATCTATGGATATAGCAGCCTGTAGCCTAATTTAATTTGTCAAAGAGGTGGACCTACCTCTTATTTCTTAAACAGGAAGAAATAGTCTCCAACACAAAGCCCTCTTGTTGTTAGTAAAGTCTCATTAAAATGAAGACTGTTGAAATGAGTTAAGCCTACTTGAATTTCTACTTTCAGCACCACAATGTAAATTACTCAAGCTGAATTATTGTGAGGTCAATAACTCTGATAAATATATCATTGGAAAGAAACATATTGGTTTTATTAAAAATCAATTATAGTAGTAGCAAGCGATCAAAGTTGACCTCCGGTCCTCCTTCTCATCTTCGCGCTCACCTTCTCCAACTGAACAGAACATAGGATCTAAACTAGTCCACGTGCAAGGCCGAATCCAAAATTATTTACAGAATAAACCTTTGACCTCCTGAACTGAACTTCCTGAACTGCCACCGTAGCACTAAACAGTACAGCCACACGTTTTTTTGATTAGCAAGAGCAGAGCAGGCCAGGCCTCAAGGTTGGAATATCCGATGTCGTGTAATGCAGCCTAGTTTTATTTATTTATTTATTTCCCGGCAGCATTAGAAATGTAACTTTGTCTCTTTGGATGGTTTATCCTCTGACAAATCAACTGTCAATTTCAGTGTTCCTCAAGGTTCCGTTTTAGGACCACTATTGTTTTCACTATATATTTTACCTCTTGGTAATGTCATTCAGAAACATAATGGTAACGTTCACGGCTACGCGGACGATACACAACTGTACATTTCGATGAAACATGGTGAAGCCCCAAAATTGCCCTTCCTGGAAGACTGTGTTTCAGACATAAGGAAGTGGATGATGGCAAATGTTCTACTTTTAAACTCGGCCAAAACAGAGATGCTAGTTCTAGGTCCCAAGAAACAAAGAGATCTTCTGTTGAATTTGACAATTAATCTTGATGATTGTACAGTCGTCTCAAATAAAACTGAAGGACCTCGGCGTTACTCTGGACCCTGAACTCTCTTTTGACGAACATATCAAGACTATTTCAAGGACAGCTTTTGTTCATCTACGTAACAAATATCTGAAACTTTCTGTCCAAAAAAGCCATGCTTTTGTACTTCTAGATAATCAAATCAAATCAAATTTTATTTGTCACATACACATGGTTAGCAGATGTTAATGCGAGTGTAGCGAAATGCTTGTGCTTCTAGTTCCAACAATGCAGTAATAACCAACAAGTAATCTAACTAACAATTCCAAAACTACTGTCTTATACACAAGTGTAAGGGGATAAAGAATATGTACATAAAGATATATGAATGAGTGATGGTACAGAGCAGCATAGGCAAGATACAGTAGATGGTATCGAGTACAGTATATACATATGAGATGAGTATGTAAACAAAGTGGCATAGTTAAAGTGGCTAGTGATACATGTATTACATAAGGATGCAGTAGATGATAGAGTACAGTATATACGTATACCTATGAGATGAATAATGTAGGGTATGTAAACATTATATTAGGTAGCATTGTTTAAAGTGGCTAGTGATATATAGATTAGACTACTGCAATGCTCCACTTTCTGGCTACCCGGATAAATCACTAAACACGGCTGCTAGAATCTTGACTAGAACCAAACGATTGGATTTAAGGCTAGGGCTGATTTTCAAGGTTTGACTGCTAACCTACAAAGCATTACATGGGCTTGCTCTGACCTACCTTTCCAATTTGGTCCTGACGTACATACCTACAAGTACGCTACGGTCACAAGATGCAGGCCTCCTTACTGTCCCTAGAATTTTTAAACAAACAGCTGGAGGCAGGGCTTTCTCCTATAGAGCTCCATTTCTATGGAATGGTCTGCCTATCCATGTGAGAGACGCAGACTCGGTCTCAACCTTTAAGTCTTTATTGAAAACTCATCTCTTCAGTAGGCCCTATGATTGAGTGAAGTCTGGCCCAGGGGTGTGAAGGTGAACGGAAAGGCACTGGAGCAACAAACTTCCCTTGCTATCTATGCCTGGCCGGTTCCACTCTCTCCACTGGGATTCTCTGCCTCTAACCCTATTACAGGGTCTGAGTCACTGGCTTACTGGTGCTCTTCCATGCCATCCCTAGGAGAGGTGCGTCACTTGAATGGGTTGAGTAACTGACGTGATTTTCCTGTCCGGGTTGGTGCCCACCTCGTGTTCGTGCCGTGGGGGAGATCTTCGTGGGGTATACTCAGTCTTGTTCAGTGTAGTAAGTTGGTGGTTTGAAGATATCCCCCTAATGGTGGTGGTGTGTGGGCTGTGCTTTGGCAAAGTGGGTGGGGTTATATCCTGCCAGGTTGGCTCTGTCCGGGGGTATCGTCGGACGGGGCCACAGTGTCTCCCGACCCCTCCTGTCTCAGCCTCCAGTATTTATGCTGCAATAGTTTGTGTGTCAGAGGGCTAGGGTCAGTCTGTTATATATGTTATATCCTGTGTCCTGTATCCCAATTTGTAAGTCGCTCTGGATAAGAGCGTCTGCTAAATGACTTAAATGTAAATGTAATATGTAAATGACTATGTCCTTCATAGTGTACCAGGACGACTATGTCCTTCGTAGTGTACCAGGACGACTATGTCCTTCATAGTGTACCAGGACGACTATGTCCTTCGTAGTGTACCAGGACGACTATGTCCTTCTTAGTGTACCAGGACGACTATGTCCTTCGTAGTGTACCAGGACGACTATGTCCTTCACTATGTCCTTCTTAGTGTACCAGGACGACTATGTCCTTCGTAGTGTACCAGGACGACTATGTCCTTCTTAGTGTACCAGGACGACTATGTCCTTCTTAGTGTACCAGGACGACTATGTCCTTCGTAGTGTACCAGGACGACTATGTCCTTCACTATGTCCTTCTTAGTGTACCAGGACGACTATGTCCTCCGTAGTGTACCAGGACGACTATGTCCTTCATAGTGTACCAGGACGACTATGTCCTTCTTAGTGTACCAGGACGACTATGTCCTTCGTAGTGTACCAGGACGACTATGTCCTTCACTATGTCCTTCTTAGTGTACCAGGACGACTATGTCCTTCGTAGTGTACCAGGACGACTATGTCCTTCGTAGTGTACCAGGACGACAATGTCCTTCACTATGTCCTTCGTAGTGTACCAGGACGAAAATGTCCTTCGTAGTGTACCAGGACGACTATGTCCTTCGTAGTGTACCAGGATCACTATGTCCTTCGTAGTGTACCAGGACGAAAATGTCCTTCTTAGTGTACCAGGACGACTATGTCCTTCGTAGTGTACCAGGACGACTATGTCCTTCATAGTGTACCAGGACGACTATGTCCTTCACTATGTCCTTCGTAGTGTACCAGGATCACTATGTCCTTCGTAGTGTACCAGGACGAAAATGTCCTTCTTAGTGTACCAGGACAACTATGTCCTTCATAGTGTACCAGGACGACTATGTCCTTCATAGTGTACCAGGACGACTATGTCCTTCACTATGTCCTTCGTAGTGTACCAGGACGACTATGTCCTTCACTATGTCCTTCATAGTGTACCAGGATCACTATGTCCTTCGTAGTGTACCAGGACGACTATGTCCTTCATAGTGTACCAGGACGACTATGTCCTTCGTAGTGTACCAGGACGACTATGTCCTTCGTAGTGTACCAGGACGACTATGTCCTTCGTAGTGTACCAGGACGACTATGTCCTTCATAGTGTACCAGGACGACTATGTCCTTCGTAGTGTACCAGGACGACTATGTCCTTCGTAGTGTACCAGGACGACTATGTCCTTCGTAGTGTACCAGGACGACTATGTCCTTCATAGTGTACCAGGACGACTATGTCCTCCGTAGTGTACCAGGACGAATATGTCCTTCGTAGTGTACCAGGACGACTATGTCCTTCGTAGTGTACCAGGACGACTATGTCCTTCGTAGTGTACCAGGACGACTATGTCCTTCGTAGTGTACCAGGACGACTATGTCCTTCACTATGTCCTTCGTCGTGTCCACTATGTCATATTCATGTTGTATCCTCCATTTTGTATTCTACAATAAACAACAAGTCCCAGTCCAATTGAAGTACAGGATACATCAGCACGACATGACCATCTGTTCCTGCTTTCAAGGGTTCAGACATTGAAAGATTAAGAGAGAATGTTCATTTTTTGGTAGGCCATTCCTTATTTCATTCTGCAGTTTATATGTTCAATTGTTTTTTGTTTGTTGGTACAGCCAAGAACTTGCCTATGGAATGAATGTCCTCAGAATTAAGTGGCAACTTAATTGAGCCCTGCGGAATCACGATGCTGAACTATCCATGAACAAACAAGCCACTCTATAGAACATAATGGGATTATACTTCAAAAGAGACGTATTTTCTCAACAGCCAATGAAGTTTAAGAACTTGCGCCTGGCCAACCTTCTTTTTTTTGAGCAGAACCAAATTCTGGAATTGTGTGGGTTCACACTTTGCCCTTAAAATGTATTTCAGCCTTGCAGTGATTTAAATCTCTTCTGACAGGTTCTTTCCTCTGTATTATTTATACAAGTCTGTAGTTAAGGGTTCTGAGCATCATAGCCCTCCAGCTTACTGTGTTTCAGCCTTTTACTTTAGTTGGCTGCTTTTGAAGAGGAGATTTATTACAGAACCCTACCGGCCATTTGACGAGGCCCCGACTTGACATCTAGCATACTGTTGACTCTTGGTTCAAGTGAATGAATAGAGAAGAGCTCAAAAAAGGGAGCTTAGTTATACTGAAAACATCAAATGTCATTCTGAAGCATATCTGTGAAGGTTTTGACAATTGTCCAATGTGTACAATGGTAATAAGCCTGTTATTATGAAGGATCCTGCACGGCTTATAAAGTTGTTATGAAACATACATGTCAGGTGTTATCAATGCCAGTAGATCCCATTCAAATATACGGTGTTGTAAACTATATGCATCACAGATACTCTATTGATAATTTTGTCAGCTGACAGTACAACACCTATCTAGTCTGCATACAGCTGACAGTACAACACCGCTTTAGTCTGCATACAGCTGACAGTACAACACCACTCTAGTCTGCATACAGCTGACAGTACAACACCACTCTAGTCTGCATACAGCTGACAGTACAACACCACTCTAGTCTGCATACAGCTGACAGTACAACACCACTCTAGTCTGCATACAGCTGACAGTACAACACCACTCTAGTCTGCATACAGCTGACAGTACAACACCGCTTTAGTCTGCATACAGCTGACAGTACAACACCACTCTAGTCTGCATACAGCTGACAGTACAACACCACTCTAGTCTGCATACAGCTGACAGTACAACACCACTCTAGTCTGCATACAGCTGACAGTACAACACCACTCTAGTCTGCATACAGCTGACAGTACAACACCACTCTAGTCTGCATACAGCTGACAGTACAACACCACTCTAGTCTGCATACAGCTGACAGTATAACACCACTCTAGTCTGCATACAGCTGACAGTACAACACCACTCTAGTCTGTATACAGTACAACACCACTCTAGTCTGCATACAGCTGACAGTACAACACCACTCTAGTCTGCATACAGCATTACACCACTCTAGTCTGCATACAGCTGACAGTACAACACCATTCTAGTCAGCATACAGTACACCACCACTCTAGTCTGCATACAGCTGACAGTACAACACCACTCTAGTCTGCATACAGCATTACACCACTCTAGTCTGCATACAGCATAACACCACTCTAGTCTGCATACAGCTGACAGTACAACACCACTCTAGTCTGCATACAGCATAACACCACTCTAGTCTGCATACAGCTGACAGTACAACACCACTCTAGTCTGCATACAGCATAACACCACTCTAGTCTGTATACAGTACAACACCACTCTAGTCTGCATACAGCTGATAGTACAACACCACTCTAGTCTGCATACAGCATAACACCACTCTAGTCTGCATACAGCTGACAGTACAACACCACTCTAGTCTGCATACAGCTGACAGTACAACACCAGTCTAGTCTGCATACAGCATAACACCACTCTAGTCTGCATACAGCTGACAGTACAACACCAGTCTAGTCTGCATACAGCATAACACCACTCTAGTCTGCATACAGCATAACACCACTCTAGTCTGCATACAGCTGACAGTACAACACCACTCTAGTCTGCATACAGCATAACACCACTCTAGTCTGTATACAGTACAACACCACTCTAGTCTGCATACAGCTGATAGTACAACACCACTCTAGTCTGCATACAGCATAACACCACTCTAGTCTGCATACAGCATAACACCACTCTAGTCTGCATACAGCATAACACCACTCTAGTCTGCATACAGCATAACACCACTCTAGTCTGCATACAGCTGACAGTACAACACCAGTCTAGTCTGCATACAGCATAACACCACTCTAGTCTGCATACAGCTGACAGTACAACACCACTCTAGTCTGCATACAGCATAACACCACTCTAGTCTGTATACAGTACAACACCACTCTAGTCTGCATACAGCTGATAGTACAACACCACTCTAGTCTGCATACATCATAACACCACTCTAGTCTGCATACAGCTGACAGTATAACACCACTCTAGTCAGCATACAGTACAACACCATTCTAGTCAGCTGACAGTGCAACACCACTCTAGTCTGCATACAGCTGACAGTACAACACCACTCTAGTCTGCATACAGCATAACACCACTCTAGTCTGTATACAGTACAACACCACTCTAGTCTGCATACAGCTGATAGTACAACACCACTCTAGTCTGCATACAGCATAACACCACTCTAGTCTGCATACAGCTGACAGTACAACACCACTCTAGTCTGCATACAGCTGACAGTACAACACCAGTCTAGTCTGCATACAGCATTACACCACTCTAGTCTGCATACAGCATAACACCACTCTAGTCTGCATACAGCTGACAGTACAACACCAGTCTAGTCTGCATACAGCATAACACCACTCTAGTCTGCATACAGCATAACACCACTCTAGTCTGCATACAGCTGACAGTACAACACCACTCTAGTCTGCATACAGCATAACACCACTCTAGTCTGTATACAGTACAACACCACTCTAGTCTGCATACAGCTGATAGTACAACACCACTCTAGTCTGCATACAGCATAACACCACTCTAGTCTGCATACAGCATAACACCACTCTAGTCTGCATACAGCATAACACCACTCTAGTCTGCATACAGCATAACACCACTCTAGTCTGCATACAGCATAACACCACTCTAGTCTGCATACAGCTGACAGTACAACACCAGTCTAGTCTGCATACAGCATAACACCACTCTAGTCTGCATACAGCTGACAGTACAACACCACTCTAGTCTGCATACAGCATAACACCACTCTAGTCTGTATACAGTACAACACCACTCTAGTCTGCATACAGCTGATAGTACAACACCACTCTAGTCTGCATACATCATAACACCACTCTAGTCTGCATACAGCTGACAGTATAACACCACTCTAGTCAGCATACAGTACAACACCATTCTAGTCAGCTGACAGTGCAACACCACTCTAGTCTGCATACAGCTGACAGTACAACACCACTCTAGTCTGCATACAGCATTACACCACTCTAGTCTGCATACAGCTGACAGTACAACACCATTCTAGTCAGCATACAGTACAACACCACTCTAGTCTGCATACAGCTGACAGTACAACACCACTCTAGTCTGCATACAGCATTACACCACTCTAGTCTGCATACAGCACAACACCACTCTAGTCTGCATACAGCTGACAGTAGCAGGCCCACTGTGTTGACAGTAGCAGGCCCACTATGTTGACAGTAGCAGGTTCACTGTGTTGACAGTAGCAGGTTCACTGTGTTGACAGTAACAGGCCCACTATGTTGACAGTAGCAGGTTCACTGTGTTGACAATAGCAGGTTCACTGTGTTGACAGTAACAGGCTCACTGTGTTAATTAACAGTAGCAGGTATAAGAGAATATACCTTTTGGCTGTGATTATGAGCAGTTCTTCACTTGGGCAGGAGTTCACCGGAGCTGAGCAACAGCACCTTATATGTTCTACTGCTGGAGCTCCTGTCCCTCTGACAGAATATTAGTTCAAAAGTATTGTGGCGCTCCTGATCCCTAAATGTAAACAGTAACAGCACCCAACATGAGTACCGGCAACTATTTCAGTCCACGTTGATTATGAGGAGCTTAGTAAGTTAATGCAGTCTGACCTTTAGCAAATCTTTCACATATACAGGTAAAGGTTAAACAATAGGTTAAATAAAGCTGTTATTAAATACAGAAAAGACCAGGAGCAGTTAAATATGTCATCTATTCACTTCCTGAACACGGTGTGCTGCAATATGCGTTCTCTGCAATGGCTCATCGCCATAATACTGCAGACTTTACCATAACAGGGCTCATCACCTCTGAGACTTTACCATAACAGGGCTCATCACCTCTGAAACTTTACCATAACAGAGCTCATCACCTCTGAGACTTTACCATAACAGAGCTCATCACCATAATACTGCAGACTTTACCATAACAGAGCTCATCACCATAATGCTGCAGACTTTACCATAACAGGGCTCATCACCATAATGCTGCAGACTTTACCATAACAGGGCTCATCACCATAATACTGCAGACTTTACCATAACAGAGCTCATCACCATAATGCTGCAGACTTTACCATAACAGAGCTCATCACCATAATGCTGCAGACTTTACCATAACAGAGCTCATCACCATAATACTGCAGACTTTACCATAACAGAGCTCATCACCATAATGCTGCAGACTTTACCATAACAGGGCTCATCACCATAATACTGCAGACTTTACCATAACAGAGCTCATCACCATAATGCTGCAGACTTTACCAAAACAGAGCTCATCACCATAATGCTGCAGACTTTACCATAACAGGGCTCATCACCATAATACTGCAGACTTTACCATAACAGAGCTCATCACCATAATGCTGCAGACTTTACCATAACAGGGCTCATCACCTCTGAGACTTTACCATAACAGAGCTCATCACCATAATGCTGCAGACTTTACCATAACAGGGCTCATCACCATAATGCTGTAGACTTTACCATAACAGGGCTCATCACCATAATACTGCAGACTTTACCATAACAGAGCTCATCACCATAATACTGTAGACTTTACCATAACAGGGCTCATCACCATAATGCTATAGACTTTACCATAACAGAGCTCATCACCATAATGCTATAGACTTTACCATAACAGAGCTCATCACCATAATACTGCAGACTTTACCATAACAGGGCTCATCACCTCTGAGACTTTACCATAACAGGGCTCATCACCATAATGCTATAGACTTTACCATAACAGAGCTCATCACCATAATGCTATAGACTTTACCATAACAGGGCTCATCACCATAATGCTATAGACTTTACCATAACAGAGCTCATCACCTCTGAGACTTTACCATAACAGAGCTCATCACCATAATGCTATAGACTTTACCATAACAGAGCTCATCACCATAATACTGTAGACTTTACCATAACAGAGCTCATCACCATAATGCTGCAGACTTTACCATAACAGAGCTCATCACCATAATGCTATAGACTTTACCATAACAGAGCTCATCACCATAATGCTATAGACTTTACCATAACAGAGCTCATCACCATAATGCTATAGACTTTACCATAACAGAGCTCATCACCATAATGCTGCAGACTTTACCATAACAGAGCTCATCACCATAATGCTATAGACTTTACCATAACAGAGCTCATCACCATAATGCTGCAGACTTTACCATAACAGAGCTCATCACCATAATGCTATAGACTTTACCATAACAGAGCTCATCACCATAATGCTATAGACTTTACCATAACAGAGCTCACCACCATAATGCTATAGACTTTACCATAACAGAGCTCATCACCATAATGCTATAGACTTTACCATAACAGAGCTCATCACCATAATGCTGCAGACTTTACCATAACAGAGCTCATCACCATAATGCTGCAGACTTTACCATAACAGAGCTCATCACCATAATGCTATAGACTTTACCATAACAGAGCTCATCACCATAATGCTATAGACTTTACCATAACAGAGCTCATCACCATAATGCTGCAGACTTTACCATAACAGAGCTCATCACCATAATGCTATAGACTTTACCATAACAGAGCTCATCACCATAATGCTGCAGACTTTACCATAACAGAGCTCATCACCATAATGCTATAGACTTTACCATAACAGAGCTCATCACCATAATGCTATAGACTTTACCATAACAGAGCTCATCACCATAATGCTATAGACTTTACCATAACAGAGCTCATCACCATAATGCTGCAGACTTTACCATAACAGAGCTCATCACCATAATGCTATAGACTTTACCATAACAGAGCTCATCACCATAATGCTGCAGACTTTACCATAACAGAGCTCATCACCATAATGCTATAGACTTTACCATAACAGAGCTCATCACCATAATGCTATAGACTTTACCATAACAGGGCTCATCACCATAATGCTATAGACTTTACCATAACAGAGCTCATCACCATAATGCTATAGACTTTACCATAACAGAGCTCATCACCATAATGCTATAGACTTTACCATAACAGAGCTCATCACCATAATGCTGCAGACTTTACCATAACAGAGCTCATCACCATAATGCTATAGACTTTACCATAACAGAGCTCATCACCATAATGCTGCAGACTTTACCATAACAGAGCTCATCACCATAATGCTATAGACTTTACCATAACAGAGCTCATCACCATAATGCTATAGACTTTACCATAACAGAGCTCATCACCATAATGCTATAGACTTTACCATAACAGAGCTCATCACCATAATGCTGCAGACTTTACCATAACAGAGCTCATCACCACAATACTGCAGACTTTACCATAACAGAGCTCATCACCTCTGAGACTTTACCATAACAGAGCTCATCACCATAATGCTATAGACTTTACCATAACAGAGCTCATCACCACAATACTGCAGACTTTACCATAACAGAGCTCATCACCTCTGAGACTTTACCATAACAGAGCTCATCACCATAATGCTATAGACTTTACCATAACAGAGCTCATCACCATAATGCTATAGACTTTACCATAACAGGGCTCATCACCATAATGCTATAGACTTTACCATACCAGAGCTCATCACCATAATGCTATAGACTTTACCATACCAGAGCTCATCACCATAATGCTATAGACTTTACCATAACAGAGCTCATCACCATAATGCTATAGACTTTACCATAACAGGGCTCATCACCATAATGCTGCAGATGTGAGGGTGGAAATATTTGAGGCGTGTCCAAAGTGCCAATTCAAAGCAGCTCTGAGACGGATATTTAATACCAACCAAAAGCTGGTTTCAGTGGTAACACAGTTGGTTATGTCATGAAATCTGACAGCTGAAACACAGCCTATCCTGCCGTGATGCACACTGCCCATATGGACATAGAACAAGAGTAGCCAAACAGGCTTTTGGTGCCTTTATACTTCGTATTTAGAAACAGAAAAAAAAAACGGAGAAAAAAAACAATTTTGTTTTATTTGATTGAAAACAAAGCACAGACTCCCTCCTCTCAATGAAGGATTTTTGTTGTTGTTGTGCTGCCCCAATGCGATCGCAAAGTAGTCACTAGCCACTTTAAACAATGTGTCACACCCTGACCATAGTTTATTTGTATGTTTCTATGTTTTGGTTGGTCAGGGTGTGATCTGAGTGGGCATTCTATGTTGGATGTCTTGTTTGTCTATGTCTATGTCTGGCCTGATATGGTTCTCAATCAGAGGCAGGTGTTAGTCATTGTCTCTGATTGGGAACCATATTTAGGTAGCCTGGGTTTCACTGTGTGTTTGTGGGTGATTCTTCCTGTCTCTGTGTTTTGCACCAGATAGGGCTGTTTTCGTACGTTTGTTATTTTGTTAGTTTATAGTGTATAGTTTTTTATTATATTAAAATGAATCACAACTACGCTGCATTTTGGTACGCTCCTCCTTCCCACAACGAAAGCCTTGACACAATGCTCCTTATTATAATGTTTACATACCCTACATATGAGCGTCCCGTTTTGGACTAACATTGGAATTGGTGTTAATTCCAAAGCAATACATAAATGACTGTAAATACACAACCTGAAGTGGTGCTTAGATTTACCATTATGTTAGGCTTGTTAAAATGTTAGGCTTGTTCTATTCTAGAATAATCCACTAAATGGAACACATTATCAAAATGAATGCACGTCTGGAAGTAATGTGTTGGCATCGTATTTGCTGCAGTTAAAATTGTGATAACACAATGACGGCTCGTCTTTTTCAAAATGTGTAAAAATGTCAGTCATACAGTCTCTCAGCACCACTTATAACAAACCCCAAACCTTTGACTCCGGGGAGAATCACATCATGACCAAACAAACCTAATTTGCTGTTCCAACTTACCCCTACTCTCTGCACCTCCATGAAGACGGCTCTTTGGAAGGACTTCTCCCACACGGCGAGGTCAGAGGTCATCTCCACACTGAAGGTGTGACTCTGGCCGTGGCCGACCAGGATACTGAAACAGAAAGGCTCTCCATCCTGCAGATCCTCATCCTGCTGGAGACCAAGGTAGAACTTGGCCTGGATCCAACAGTCCTCCGTCACACATAGCTGCAACACATCCAATCATGCCGCGTCATCCAGTTGTATTCACTGGAAGCTAAACTCCCAACTTGTCTATGTGTAGATCTAACATAGACATGGTTCAAGTGATGTGCACAGAATTTTCAATATTCCGGTAACATTTCGTGCTGGTATCTTATTCTGCATGTGAACGTTGAACATACCTTGTGAACCTTTAACAGAACCTCATAGAGGGTATACATAGTTTCAGCTTGTCCCCAGTCTGTTCCACTAACCTAAGGTTGGGGGGTGGTGGTGGGGTGGGACAAAAGTGTGTGTATTTTTTGTTTTTATAAATGTAATCATACAGTATCTTACAGGCATTGTGTTACGATACACTGAACCATAATACACAAACATACAGTGATTGATAAACAGCATTTGGAATCTCTGCATTAACTTATTAACCCAAATAACTCGGGAAGACAATGAATGACAAGGAAATCAATGGGAGGTTCATACGGGAGGACTCCTGAAGATGTAGAGCGAAGGGCCTCTCAATGCCAGGAACTTGAAGGTACTTGATGGACCAGCATCATTAGCTTGAGGGTTTTCACACACCCAAGCCATGTGGACAATCTGCAGAAACAAGGTAATCCAATCTCTTGCAAATGTTTGGTTATTTGTAATTAAAATGCATACTATGAGTGGATACGTCTTAGTAAAAGATAGTTATAGATGTAGATAGTTATAGATGTAGATAGATATACACATAGATAGTTATAGATGTAGATAGTTGTAGATGTAGATAGATATACACATAGATAGTTATAGATGTAGATAGTTGTAGATGTAGATAGTTATAGATGTAGATAGATATACACGTAGATAGTTACAGATGTAGATAGTTATAGTTATTTATAAACGTAGATAGTTTTAAATGTAGATAGTTATATAAAGTTTTACATACATGTAGATAGTTATACATGTAGATAGTTGTAGATGTAGATAGTTGTAGTTATACATGTAGATAGTTATACATAGTTATAGATGTAGATAGCTGTAGTTGTAGATAGTTAGTTATACATAGTTATAGCTGTAGTTGTAGATAGTAATAGATGTAGATAGTTATACATGTAGATAGTTGTAGATGTAGATAGTTGTAGTTATAGATGTAGATAGTTATACATGTAGATAGTTATACATAGCTGTAGTTGTAGATAGTTAGTTATACATAGTTATAGCTGTAGTTGTAGATAGTAATAGATGTAGATAGCTGTAGTTATACATAGTTATAGCTGTAATTGTAGATAGTTATACATAGTTATAGCTGTAGTTGTAGATAGTTATAGATGTAGATAGTTATACATGTACATAGATAAATGTAGATAGTTATAGATGTAGATAGTTATACATGTACATAGATACATGTAGATAGTAATAGATGTAGATAGTTATACATGTACATAGATAAATGTAGATAGTTATAGTTAATAATAGTTATTTATAAATGTAGAGTTTTAAATGGAGATAATTATAAATGTAGATAGTTCTAGATGTAGATACTTGTAGATAGATGTATAAGCTGTAGTTGTAGATAGTTATAGATGTAGATAGTTGTAGTTATAGATGTAGATGTAGATAGTTGTAGTTATAGATGTATATAGCTGTAGTTGTAGTTATAGATAGTTATAGATGTAGATGTAGATAGTTGTAGTTATAGATAGTTATAGTTGTAGTTGTAGATAGTTATAGATGTAGATAGTTGTAGTTATAGATGTAGATGTAGATAGTTGTAGTTATAGATGTAGTTGTAGATAGTTATAGATGTAGATAGTTGTAGTTATAGATGTAGATGTAGATAGTTGTAGTTATAGATAGTTATAGATGTAGATGTAGATAGTTGTAGTTATAGATAGTTATAGTTGTAGTTGTAGATAGTTATAGATGTAGATAGTTGTAGTTATAGATGTAGATGTAGATAGTTGTAGTTATAGATAGTTATAGATGTAGATGTAGATAGTTGTAGTTATAGATAGTTATAGATGTAGATGTAGATAGTTATAGATGTAGATAGTTATAGTTAATAATAGTTATTTATAAATGTAGAGTTTTAAATGTAGATAATTATAAATGTAGATAGTTCTAGATGTAGATACCTGTAGATAGATGTATAAGCTGTAGTTGTAGATAGTTATAGATGTAAATAGTTGTAGTTATAGATAGTTATAGATGTAGATAGTTGTAGTTATAGATGTATATAGCTGTAGTTGTAGATAGTTATACATGTAGATAGTTATAGTTAATAATAGTTATATATAAATGTAGAGTTTTAAATGTAGATAATTATAAATGTAGATAGTTATAGATGTAGATAGTTATAGATGTAGATAGCTGTAGTTGTAGATAGTTATATATGTATATAGATGTATATAGTTATACATGTAGATAGTTAATAATAGTTATTTATAAATGTAGATTAGTTAGGTGTAGTTATAAATGTAGATAGTTATACATGTAGATAGTTATAGTTAATAATAGTTATATATAAATGTAGAGTTTTAAATGTAGATAATTATAAATGTAGATAGTTATAGATGTAGATAGCTGTAGTTGTAGATAGTTATATATGTATATAGATGTATATAGTTATACATGTAGATAGTTAATAATAGTTATTTATAAATGTAGATTAGTTAGGTGTAGTTATAAATGTAGATAGTTATACATGTAGATAGTTATAGAAGTAGATAGTTGTAGATGTAAATAGTTGTAGATGTAAATAGTTGTAGTTATAGATAGTTATAGATGTAAATAGTTATAGATGTAGACAGTTGAAGATAGATATAGATAGTCATAGATGTAGATAGATATAGATGTAGATAGTTATAAATGTAGATAGATAGTTGTAGATAGTTGTAGTTATAGATAGTTGTAGATGTAAATAGTTATAGTTATAGATGTAGACAGTTGTAGATAGATATAGATATAGATAGATGTAGATAGATATAGATGTAGATAGTTGTAGTTATAGATGTAGATAGTTATACATGTATATAGTTATAGTTAATAATAGTTATTTATAAATGTAGATAGTTATAAATGTAGATAGATGTAGATAGTTGTTGATTGTTGTAGATGTAGATAGTTATAGATCTAGATAGTTGTAGTTATAGATAGTTGTAGTTATAGATAGTTATAGATGTAAATAGTTGTAGATAGATATAGATAGTTGTAGATGTAGATAGTTATAGATGTAGATAAATAACAATGTAGATAGTTATAGATGTATATAGTTATAGTTAATAATAGTTATTTATACATTTAGATAGTTATAAATGTAGATAGTTATAGATTTAGATAGTTGTAGATGTAGATAGTTGTAGTTATAGATGTAAATAGTTATAGAAGTAGATAGTTGTGGGATAGTTATAGATTTAGATAGATGTAGATGTAAATAGTTGTAGTTATAGATAGTTATAGATGTAAATAGCTGTAGATGTAGACAGTTGTAGATAGATATAGATATAGATAGTCATAGATGTAGATAGATATAGATGTAGATAGTTGTAGTTATAGATGTAGATAGTTATACATGTATTCCGCCTCGCTCCACAGGTAGTATCACATTTTCATTTCACTTCATTACAGTACAACGGTTTGATTTGTTTGATCGTAGCTAGCTAGCTACTTAGCCGTCTTTGTATCTACGACAATTGTGTAGTCTGGAGCGATTTTCTAGGTTAGCTAGCCAGCTATTGTCGTTCTTTTAACGTAACGTTACGTAATCAACACTGCTAGCTAGCCAGCTAGCCCCCGAATAGCAGCACTGTAGAAACTATTACACTCGACGGAACGACTTGATTAGTGTAGTGTCAACAACGTAGCCACTGCCAGCTAGCCTACTCCAGCAGTACTGTATCATTTCAATCATCTTAGTCAATAAGATTCTTGCTACGTAAGCTTAACGTTCTGAACATTCGATAAGTGTAGTCCACTTGTCATTCCAATCTCCTTTGCATTAGCGTAGCCTCTTCTGTAGCCTGTCAACTATGTGTCTATCTATCCCTGTTCTCTCCTCTCTGCACAGACCATACAAACGCTCCACACCGCGTGGCCGCGGCCACCCTAATCTGGTGGTCCCAGCGCGCACGACCCACGTGGAGTTCCAGGTCTCCGGTAGCCTCTGGAACTGCCGATCTGCGGCCAACAAGGCAGAGTTCATCTCAGCCTATGCCTCCCTCCAGTCCCTCGACTTCTTGGCACTGACGGAAACATGGATCACCACAGACAACACTGCTACTCCTACTGCTCTCTCTTCGTCCGCCCACGTGTTCTCGCACACCCCGAGAGCTTCTGGTCAGCGGGGTGGTGGCACCGGGATCCTCATCTCTCCCAAGTGGTCATTCTTTCTTTCTCCCCTTACCCATCTGTCTATCGCCTCCTTTGAATTCCATGCTGTCACAGTTACCAGCCCTTTCAAGCTTAACATCCTTATCATTTATCGCCCTCCAGGTTCCCTCGGAGAGTTCATCAATGAGCTTGATGCCTTGATAAGCTCCTTTCCTGAGGACGGCTCACCTCTCACAGTCCTGGGCGACTTTAACCTCCCCACGTCTACCTTTGACTCATTCCTCTCTGCCTCCTTCTTTCCACTCCTCTCCTCTTTTGACCTCACCCTCTCACCTTCCCCCTACTCACAAGGCAGGCAATACGCTCGACCTCATCTTTACTAGATGCTGTTCTTCCACTAACCTCATTGCAACTCCCCTCCAAGTCTCCGACCACTACCTTGTATCCTTTTCCCTCTCGCTTTCATCCAACACTTCCCACACTGCCCCTACTCGGATGGTATCGCGCCGTCCCAACCTTCGCTCTCTCTCCCCCGCTACTCTCTCCTCTTCCATCCTATCATCTCTTCCCTCTGCTCATACCTTCTCCAACCTATCTCCTGATTCCGCCTCCTCAACCCTCCTCTCTTCCCTTTCTGCATCCTTTGACTCTCTATGTCCCCTATCCTCCAGGCCGGCTCGATCCTCCCCTCCCGCTCCGTGGCTCGACGACTCACTGCGAGCTCACAGAACAGTGCTCCGGGCAGCCGAGCGGAAATGGAGGAAAACTCGCCTCCCTGCGGACCTGGCATCCTTTCACTCCCTCCTCTCTACATTTTCCTCCTCTGTCTCTGCTGCTAAAGCCACTTTCTTCCACTCTAAATTCCAAGCATCTGCCTCTAACCCTAGGAAGCTCTTTGCCACCTTCTCCTCCCTCCTGAATCCTCCCCCCCTCCTCCCTCTCTGCAGATGACTTCGTCAACCATTTTGAAAAGAAGGTCGACGACATCCGATCCTCGTTTGCTAAGTCAAACGACACCGCTGGTTCTGCTCACACTGCCCTACCCTGTGCTCTGACCTCTTTCTCCCCTCTCTCCAGATGAAATCTCGCTTCTTGTGACGGCCGGCCGCCCAACAACCTGCCCGCTTGACCCTATCCCCTCCTCTCTTCTCCAGACCATTTCCGGAGACCTTCTCCCTTACCTCACCTCGCTCATCAACTCATCCCTGACCGCTGGCTACGTCCCTTCTGTCTTCAAGAGAGCGAGAGTTGCACCCCTTCTGAAAAAACCTACACTCGATCCCTCCGATGTCAACAACTACAGACCAGTGTCCCTTCTTTCTTTTCTCTCCAAAACTCTTGAACGTGCCGTCCTTGGCCAGCTCTCCCGCTATCTCTCTCAGAATGACCTTCTTGATCCAAATCAGTCAGGTTTCAAGACTAGTCATTCAACTGAGACTGCTCTTCTCTGTATCACGGAGGCGCTCCGCACTGCTAAAGCTAACTCTCTCTCCTCTGCTCTCATCCTTCTAGACCTATCGGCTGCCTTCGACACTGTGAACCATCAGATCCTCCTCTCCACCCTCTCCGAGTTGGGCATCTCCGGCGCGGCCCACGCTTGGATTGCGTCCTACCTGACAGGTCGCTCCTACCAGGTGGCGTGGCGAGAATCTGTCTCCTCGCCACGCGCTCTCACCACTGGTGTCCCCCAGGGCTCTGTTCTAGGCCCTCTCCTATTCTCGCTATACACCAAGTCACTTGGCTCTGTCATAACCTCACATGGTCTCTCCTATCATTGCTATGCAGACGACACACAATTAATCTTCTCCTTTCCCCCTTCTGATGACCAGGTGGCGAATCGCATCTCTGCATGTCTGGCAGACATATCAGTGTGGATGACGGATCACCACCTCAAGCTGAACCTCGGCAAGACGGAGCTGCTCTTCCTCCCGGGGAAGGACTGCCCGTTCCATGATCTCGCCATCACGGTTGACAACTCCA
Organism: Oncorhynchus masou masou; assembly: GCF_036934945.1. Taxonomy (NCBI): domain Eukaryota; kingdom Metazoa; phylum Chordata; class Actinopteri; order Salmoniformes; family Salmonidae; genus Oncorhynchus; species Oncorhynchus masou. The sequence continues at coordinate 52,080,136 of NC_088232.1, forward strand.
TTGTTTCCTCCTCCCAGAGCGCTAAGAACCTTGGCGTGATCCTGGACAACACCCTGTCGTTCTCAACTAACATCAAGGCGGTGGCCCGTTCCTGTAGGTTCATGCTCTACAACATCCGCAGAGTACGCCCCTGCCTCACACAGGAAGCGGCGCAGGTCCTAATCCAGGCACTTGTCATCTCCCGTCTGGATTACTGCAACTCGCTGTTGGCTGGGCTCCCTGCCTGTGCCATCAAACCCCTACAACTCATCCAGAACGCCGCAGCCCATCTGGTGTTCAACCTTCCCAAGTTCTCTCACGTCACCCCGCTCCTCCGCTCTCTCCACTGGCTTCCAGTTGAAGCTCGCATCCGCTACAAGACCATGGTGCTTGCCTACGGAGCTGTGAGGGGAACGGCACCGCAGTACCTCCAGGCTCTGATCAGGCCCTACACCCAAACAAGGGCACTGCGTTCATCCACCTCTGGCCTGCTCGCCTCCCTACCACTGAGGAAGTACAGTTCCCGCTCAGCCCAGTCAAAACTGTTCGCTGCTCTGGCCCCCAATGGTGGAACAAACTCCCTCACGACGTCAGGACAGCGGAGTCAATCACCACCTTCCGGAGACACCTGAAACCCCACCTCTTCAAGGAATACCTAGGATAGGATAAGTAATCCTTCTCACCCCCCTCCCCCTTAATGATTTAGATGCACTATTGTAAAGTGGCTGTTCCACTGGATGTCAGAAGGTGAATTCACCAATTTGTAAGTCGCTCTGGATAAGAGCGTCTGCTAAATGACTTAAATGTAAATGTATATAGTTATAGTTAATAATAGTTATTTATAAATGTAGATAGTTTAAAATGTAGATAGCTATAAATGTAGATAGATGTAGATAGTTGTTGATAGTTGTAGATGTAGATAGTTATAGATAGTTAGATAGTTGTAGATAGTTATAGATAGTTATAGATGTAGATAGTTGTAGTTATAGATAGTTATAGATGTAAATAGTTGTAGTTATAGATAGTTATAGATGTAAATAGTTGTAGATAGATATAGATAGTTGTAGATGTAGATAGTTGTAGATGTAGATAGTTATAGATGTAGAGATGTTATACATGTAGATAGATAACAAAGTAGATAGTTATAGATGTATATAGTTATAGTTAATAATAGTTATTTATACATTTAGATAGTTATAAATGTAGATAGTTATAGATTTAGATAGTTGTAGATGTAGGTAGTTGTAGATGTAGATGTAGACAGTTGTAGATAGATATAGATAGTCATAGATGTAGATAGTTGTAGATAGTTAGATGTAGATAGTTGTAGTTATAGATGTAGATAGTTATACATGTATATAGTTATAGTTAATAATAGTTATTTATAAATGTAGATAGTTATAAATGTAGATAGTTGTTGATAGTTGTAGATAGTTGTAGTTATAGAAAGTTATAGATGTAGATAGTTGTAGATGTAGATAGTTGTAGTTGTAGATAGTTATAGATGTAAATAGTTGTAGTTATAGATAGTTGTCGTTATGTAGATAGTTGTAGATGTAGATAGTTGTAGATGTAGATAGTTGTAGTTATACATGTAGATAGTTATACATGTAGATAGTTATAGTAAATAATAGTTACTTATAAATGTAGATAGTTGTAGATGTAGATAGTTGTAGATGGTCGTAGATGTAAATAGTTATAGATGTAGACAGTTGTAGATAGATATAGATAGTTGTAGATGTAGATAGTTGTAGATTTAGATAGTTATACATGTAGATAGATAACAATGTAGATAGTTATAGTTAATAATAGTTATTTATAGATGTAGATAGTTGTAGATGTAGACAGTTGTAGTTATAGATAGTTATAGATGTAGAGAGTTGTAGTTATAGATAGTTGTAGATGTAAATAGTTGTAGAAGTAGATAGATGTAGATAGTTATAGATAGTTATAGATGTAGAAGTACATAGATGTAGTTGGAGATAGTTATAGATGTAGATCGTTGTAATTATAGATAGTTATACATGTAGATAGTTATAGATGTAGATCGTTGTAATTATAGATAGTTATACATGTAGATAGTTATAGATGTAGATTGTTATAGATGTAGATAGTTGTAGGTATAGATAGTTGTAGATGGCTATAGAAGTAGATAGTTGTAGATGTAAATAGTTATAGTTGAAGATATTTATAGCGCCTTGCATGAGAACATACCTGATCATCCGGAGAGCAATATCTGTTAATCATTTTCATCTGTAAGAGGTGAAAATAATAAAGAAATGCATGAAATACATTAGAAACCAGCTGCAATATATTACTGTCACATGGTCAAACCCGATCTAATATATTACTGTCACATGGTCAAACCAGCTGTAATGTAATTAATGTCCCATGGTCAAATCAACAACTAAAATCCTATTAAGCAAGCTGAAAGTCAGCTGCTATATCATATGAAGTCTCAATTGATGAACATGTCAGGGCCCAGAGGATGTCACAGTCTATTTATAGGTTGTTGGTCACCACAATAAAAGCCAAAAGAGTTCTGCTCCCCAAGCTCCTCTCACAATCACATCCTGATTGGACGTTTAGCAATCAGACTCCTTATCCATAATTAGGTGACGCACGGCTGAATATTTTGTATTTTTTTAAACAGCTGCGTGGTTGTGCAGCTCAGAGCAGCATGGATGGATCTTTAGAGAGGCAGGCAGATAGATCATCAGTGTGCTAATCAAAAGGGGATCGTGAAAATGAGATAGCTAAACACTAGCAAGCATGTGAGTATTAATGATGCATTACTACAAGGCAGTGATTCATTATGCCCATGGATACCTCTTTCTAGAAGAGAGGGAGAGGAGCATTATGATAGTAATGATATTCTAATAGGAATATGGGGGATTTAAATATTCTAATACCACTTGGCTCTTGGCACACATCTTCTGTTGAGTAACTTGTGTGCATCTCAGGGTAGTGTTTGGCCCTTGGGAAATTGTACAACAACAGCTCCGAGCGTGGCAGGCACCCACACCTCTACAAAACCTGCCTTCAGAATGTATTCACACCCCCACTTTTTCTACATTTTGTTTTGTATCAGCCTGAATTTCAAATAGATTACATTGAGATGTTGTGTCACTGGTCTTCACACAATACCACATAATGTTAAAGTGGAATTATGTAATTTTTTTAAATATTTTTTTTTACAAATTAATAAAAAAATGAACAGTTGAAATGTCTTGAGTCAACACTTTTGTTATGGCTAGCCTAAATAGGTTTGTTATTTTATTTATTTTACTAGGCAAGTCAGTTAAGAACAAATTCTTATTTTCAATGATGGCCTAGGAACAGTGGGTTAACTGCCTGTTTAGGGGTAGAATGACAGATTTGTACCTTGTCAGCTCGGGGATTTGAACTTGCAACCTTCCGGTTGCTAGTCCGATGCTCTAACCACTAGGCTACCCTGCCGCCCCAATGGCTAGCCTAAATAGGTTTGTCATATATAAGTTATATAATAAGTTGCATGAACATGATTTTTGAATGGCTCATCTCTGTACCCCACACATACAATTATCTGTAAGATCCCTCAGAAGAACAGTGAATTTCAAACAAAGATTCAACCACAAAGACTAGAGAGGTTTTCGAATGCCTCGCAACGAAGGGCACCTATTGGTAGAATGGTAAAATATTTAAAAAAGCAGACACTGAATAAGCATTTGAGCATGGTGAAGTTATTAATTACACTTAGATGGTGTATCAATAGACCCAGTCACTACAAAGACACAGGGGTCCTTCCTGACTCAGTGCCTGAGAGGAAGGAAACAGCTCAGGGATTTCACCATGAGGCCAATGGTGACTTTAAAACAGCTAAGAGTTTAATGGCTGTGATAAGGGAAAACTGAGGATGGATCAACAACATTGGAGTTACTCCACAATACTAACCTAATTGACAAAGTGAAAAGATGGAAGCCTGTACAGAATATTTCAAAACATGCATCCTGTTTGCAACAAGGCACTAAATTAATGGTGCTTTTTGTCCTGAACACAAAGTGCTATGGTTCAGTCTGCTTTCCAACAGACACTGGGAGATGAATTCACCTTTCAGCAGGACAATAACCTAAAACACAAGGTCAAATATACACGGGAGTTGTTTACCAAGAAGACATTGAATGTTCCTGAGTGGCCTAGTTACAGTTCTGGACTTAAATTGGCTTGAAAAAGTATGGAAAGACTTGAAAATGGCTGTCTAGCAATGAAATAATCATGTGCAAATATTGTACAATCCAGGTGTGCAAAGCTCTTAGAGAATTACCCAGAAACACTCACAACTGTATTCGCTGCCAAAGGTGATTCTAACATGTATTGACTCATGGTAGTGAATACTGATGTAAATTAGATATCTCTGCATTTCTAAAAACATTTATTCACATTGTCATTATGGGATACTGTGTGTAGTAGATTGGTGAGAGAAAAAAAAAGGATATTTAATCAATTTTCAATTCAGGCTGTAAACACAACAAAATGTGGAATAAGTCAAGGGGTGTGAATACTTTCTGACAGCACTGTACATGTCTGTCTGTCTGTCTGTCTGTCTGTCTGTCTGTCTGTCTGTCTGTCTGTCTGCCTGCCTGCCTGCCTGCCTGCCTGCCTGCCTGCCTGCCTGCCTGCCTGTCTGTCTGCCTGCCTGCCTGCCTGCCTGCCTGCCTGCCTGCCTGCCTGCCTGCCTGCCTGTCTGTCTGTCTGTCTGTCTGCCTGCCTGCCTGCCTGTCTGTCTGTCTGTCAGCGCTGTCTGTCTGTCTGCCTGTCTGTCTGTCAGCGCTGTTGGGTTAAAAGCGTATCATCACATTTCGGTTGGATTTTGTGTGCAATTAACCTCTTAATCATATCAATTCAATCTGTTTAATACCGTAGACTTACATTCTCCAGTGTCAAATCACTGATATTGGTTGATATTGCTTGAAGCCAGTCAATGCTTTCTGCCGCAGTGCAAAATTGTAGAACATTGGTGCTCGTTCCATCTAAGGCGCAGACTTCAAAGCTGTTCGACCTGGAGGGGGTATGAACGCTCAGGTTATAGAAGTACAGTAGGTTTGAAAGCACTTCTTGAACTAATGTGGTCAGGGGGGGAAAGCTATTACCAAGCTGTTCTTTCACTGAAGTTAGGTCAGGCAGTGTCCCGGTGCAAATTAACATCACAGTTCCACTGCATTCACTAACCATAGTGCCACTTGAACAGATTTCACATCTGTAGTGTTAGTCTTTATTTTGACTGGTCTTTACAATGTTCTCCACACATTCTGTAGTGTTAGTCTTTATTTTGACTGATAATTACAACGTTCTCCACACATTCTGTAGTGTTAGTCTTTATTTTGACTGATAATTACAACGTTCTCCACACATTCTGTAGTGTTCGTCTTTATTTTGACTGATCTTTACAACGTTCTCCACACATTCTGTAGTGTTAGTCTTTATTTTGACTGATAATTACAACGTTCTCCACACATTCTGTAGTGTTAGTCTTTATTTTGACTGATCTTTACAACGTTCTCCACACATTCTGTAGTGTTAGTCTTTATTTTGACTGATAATTACAACGTTCTCCACACATTCTGTAGTGTTCGTCTTTATTTTGACTGATCTTTACAACGTTCTCCACACATTCTGTAGTGTTAGTCTTTATTTTAACTGATAATTACAACGTTCTCCACACATTCTGTAGTGTTAGTCTTTATTTTAACTGATAATTACAACGTTCTCCACACATTCTGTAGTGTTCGTCTTTATTTTGACTGATCTTTACAACGTTCTCCACACATTCTGTAGTGTTAGTCTTTATTTTGACTGATAATTACAACGTTCTCCACACATTCTGTAGTGTTAGTCTTTATTTTAACTGATAATTACAACGTTCTCCACACATTCTGTAGTGTTAGTCTTTATTTTGACTGATAATTACAACGTTCTCCACACATTCTGTAGTGTTAGTCTTTATTTTAACTGATAATTACAACGTTCTCCACACATTCTGTAGTGTTCGTCTTTATTTTGACTGATCTTTACAACGTTCTCCACACATTCTGTAGTGTTAGTCTTTATTTTGACTGATAATTACAACGTACTCCACACATTCTGTAGTGTTAGTCTTTATTTTAACTGATAATTACAACGTACTCCACATTTTTGTAGAGAACGAAGAGTATAGAGAAAGAAAAATAGTTACTTTGAAATATAATTCTCAGATATTTGATCGCACATCGTGTCCAGATGTCTCTACTGAGGCTTTAATCAAATGCAAGTGATATGTTTTATTTATTTTTACTGTAGTTGAAGGAAACATGGGAAACGAATGGTGCTGGAAAAACGTAATAAACTTGTTATCCCACATAAGAAACAAGTAGGAGAAATGCCCTTTGAAAGATTTTCATGAGATTGTTGCACTTCCTAGAGAGCTCTTCTGTGTTTACACCTATTCAGCATAGTTCACACCCTCTTAAGCCTTAGCCCCACCCACCCACACATGTAAACACGTGAGTCAGCGTGGCAATGTCCTCCATAGAGTATTCTCTCTACTAAAACACAGCTAAATTCAGAGCAGCAATGTTTTTGAGAGCTCTAGTAACACTTTTGCAGTTGTCCAAAGCTATATCTTTCCAAAAATCTGTGGTAGCAAATATTATCGATATACTGACAAGGAAAGCCCCCATTCTTTTATAAACAGAATCCTGTGACATGACAGGCCAATCAGGACTCATCTCACAGCATGTCCAGCCTCTCAATTATCTCAGCCAATCATGACTAGCCAGGAAGGATCCTTTCTTTCTCCCAGAATACTGCAGCTCAGTGCTTTCTCCTTGGCTAAACTAGGCTCATAAATTCAACGTTTTTGTTAACATTTATAGATCACATACCAGTTTGTAATTAAGACGCATTAAAGTTTAAGAAGGCATTTCTGAAGAATGTATATATTTACAGCCCAACAGTGAAGTAGGAACTGGCGTCAAATGCCTCATACCCTGTAACCGGTCACATATGTAATTGCTACAGCACATCCAAATTACTTCAGGAGCAAGTTTAAAAAAAACAGAACACCAAGACAATTACAAATGAAGGTTACATTATCTTTTGTTGCATTATCATTATCTTTTGTCACAGATAATGACACTGCCACTGTAAAATGGCGTACAGATGTACAGAATACCTTTCATCACGTATATTTAATGTGATGCTTTTTGACATGTCATTTTTTGTGCATTTGAAATATGCTCAAGATAAATTAAACTTAGAGACAGCTGTCCAAAATATTCAACAGAAATAGCATTGAACATGAACATGACAACGACGCCAAATCAGTTTTTCTCTGATGGTGAGGCAATCACATTTATCACTTAGATCTTATAAAAGTGTCAAATGTTAAGCAAATTGTCCAAAGGCTGGGATGAAGTGTTGGACACCAAGCAGTGCTCATGTTCTGTAGGAGAATGTTGAGAAACATGAGAATGTTCTGTAGGGGAATGTTGAGAAACATGAGAATGTTCTGAAGGAGAATGTTGAGAAACATGAGAGGAATGTTCTGTAGGGGAATGTTGAGAAACATGAGGGGGATGTTCTGTAGGAGAATGTTGAGAAACAAGAGGGGAATGTTCTGTAGGAGAATGACGAGAAACATGAGGGGAATGTTCTGTAGGAGAATGTTGAGAAACATGAGGAGAATGTTCTGTAGGGGAATGTTGAGAATCAAGAGGGAATGTTCTGTAGGAGAATGTTGAGAAACAAGAGGGGAATGTTCTGTAGGAGAATGTTGAGAAACATGAGGAGAATGTTGAGAAACATGAGGAGAATGTTCTGTAGGGGAATGTTGAGAAACATGAGGAAAATGTTTTGTAGGGGAGTGTTGAGAAACATGAGGGAATGTTCTGTAGGGGAATGTTGAGAAACATGAGAATGTTCTGTAGGAGAATGTTGAGAAACATGAGGGGAATGTTCTGTAGGAGAATGTTGAGAAACAAGAGGGGAATGTTCTGTAGGAGAATGTTGAGAAACATGAGAATGTTCTGTAGGAGAATGTTGAGAAACATGAGAATGTTCTGTAGGAGAATGTTGAGAAACAAGAGGGGAATGTTCTGTAGGAGAATGTTGAGAAACATGAGGAGAATGTTGAGAAACATGAGGAGAATGTTCTGTAGGGGAGTGTTGAGAAACATGAGGGGAATGTTTTGTAGGGGAATGTTGAGAAACGTGAGGAGAATGTTCTGACGGAGAATGTTGAGAAACACGAGGAGAATGCTCTGCAGGAGAATGTTGATAAACACGAGGAGAATGTTGAGAAACATGAGGAGAATGTTCTGTAGGAGAATGTTGATAAACATGAGGAGAATGTTGAGAAACATGAGGAGAATGTTCTGTATGAGAATGTTCTGAAGGAGAATGTTGAGAAACATGAGGAGAATGTTCTGTAGTAGAATGTTGATAAACATGAGGAGAATGTTGAGAAACATGAGGAGAATGTTCTGTATGAGAATGTTCTGAAGGAGAATGTTGAGAAACATGAGGAGAATGTTCTGTAGGAATGTTGAATGTTTGAGAAACATGAGGAGAATGTTCTGTATGAGAATGTTCTGAAGGAGAATGTTGAGAAACATGAGGAGAATGTTCTGTAGGAGAATGTTGAGAAACACGAGAATGAAGAGCATGATGAATGCACTGCAATCAACGTTTGAAATAACCAGAGCTTGTACCCACTCTCCCTGCCACTCAGACAAATCCGGGTTACAATGTTACAAATTAGAAAGGGCTGGCTCTTAGTAAATCTGTTTGGGAACCTTGATTCTTCAGTTGAAATGGCCCACAAAACTATACAATGCATATGTCAATGGGCTTGTTATAATTCTTTGTTCCACTGAGTGGTGGTGACCCATTGGTGAGTCAGATGCAATTCTGAGGGATTCTCAATTGTAAAGTTAAGTATAAATCGTCTCGATGTGTAGGGCAGGGTGCACAGATAAATTCCCCTGTATAAATTCCCACTAGAAACAAGTAGTGAGAATATATATCAAGAGAGTGATTATGATATACCACATAGCCTTTTCGAGATAACATTATTTCAAGGAATGCAAGCTCAGTGATGGATACAGTATAGCTATACCCTGCCTGCTTGACCCGTTTCTGAGATTGCCTGGAGAGTGGAATGTTCTGCCTCAACTATCAGCACATTGCAGCGTGGTCCCTCTAAAACCCAGACTGTCTCTGTGAGTGACAGAGCACAATAACAATTATTTTAGTCCACAGTGTTCCATTCTTGTTGAGAATTGAGGAGTACACTGAGGAAAAAGAACAGCAAGGGGGGGGGGGGTTGAGGGAGGGGGATGAAATAAGAGCTCAGTAATGAATAGGTTAATCCAAAAGGTGGTCACCAAGGAGAAAAATTGTCTGTAATACAGTGTCAGCTCCAAGAAGTACTGCAGGAGTCTAACTGTTAAAGATAACTACATGTCCTGAAGTGGAACAAATAGGGCTCTTGGTTGGCTAGTGTAGGCCAGCATTGTAAATACGATTTTGTTCTAATTAACTGACTTACCTAGTTAAATAAAGGTTAAATAAAATAAAATAAAATAAAAATAGTCATAGAGAGTATATTGAGATAAATATAAAACCTAGTGGACACCCAGGATAACAGTTGCCAGGAATATGCAGTGAAATCCATGAGGAAGAAGATGGAGACCTGTGATACCAATCAAAGAAGAAGAAGGAGAGCTGTGATACTAATCCAAGAAGAAGAAAAATAAGGATAGCTGTGATACTAATCCAAGAGGAAGAAGGAGAGCTGTGATACTAATCCAAGAAGAAGAAAAATAAGGATAGCTGTGATACTAATCCAAGAGGAAGAAGGAGAGCTGTGATACTAATCCAAGAGGAAGATGGATAGATATGAAACTAATCCAAGAGAAAGAATATGGATAGATGTGAAACTAATCCAAGAATAAGGAGAGCTGTGACACTAATCCAAGAGGAAGATGGATAGCTGTGATACTAATCTGAGAAGAAGAAGGACAGCTGTGATACCAATCGAAGAAGGAGAAGAAGGATAGCTGTGATACTAATCCAAGAGGAAGATGGATAGCTGTGATACTAATCTGAGAAGAAGAAGGACAGCTGTGATACCAATCGAAGAAGGAGAAGAAGGATAGCTGTGATACTAATCCGAGAAGAAGAAGGAGAGCTGTGATACTAATCCAAGAAGAAGGATAGCTATGATACTAATCCAAGAAGAAGAAAAGGGATAGCTGTGATACTAATCCAAGAAGAAGAAAATGGATAGCTGTGATACTAATCCAAGAAGAAGAAAATGGATAGCTGTGAGACTAATCCAAGAAGAAGAAGGAGAGCTATGATACTAATCCAAGAAGAAGAAAAGGGATAGCTGTGATACTAATCCAAGCAGAAGAAAAGGGATAGCTGTGAGACTAATCCAAGAAGAAGAAAAGGGATAGCTGTGATACTAATCCAAGAAGAAGAAAATGGATAGCTGTGAGACTAATCCAAGAAGAAGAAGGAGAGCTATGATACTAATCCAAGAAGAAGAAAAGGGATAGCTGTGATACTAATCCAAGCAGAAGAAAAGGGATAGCTGTGATACTAATCCAAGAAGAAGAAAAGGGATAGCTGTGATACTAATCCAAGAAGAAGAAAAGGGATAGCTGTGATACTAATCCAAGAAGAAGAAAAGGGATAGCTGTGATACTAATCCAAGAAGAAGAAAATGGATAGTTTGGAAATAGAAATAGAACCACGCCGTAGGGCACTCAACTTCAGCATCTGTAATGTGAGAGATCTGTACTCAACTTCAGCATCTGTAATGTGAGAGATCTGTACTCAACTTCAGCATCTGTAATGTGAGAGATCTGTACTCAACTTCAGCATCTGTAATGTGAGAGATCTGTCCTCAACTTCAGCATCTGTAATGTGAGAGATCTGTACTCAACTTCAGCATCTGTAATGTGAGAGATCTGTACTAAACTTCAGCATCTGTAATGTGAGAGATCTGTACTCAACTTCAGCATCTGTAATGTGAGAGATCTGTACTCAACTTCAGCATCTGTAATGTGAGAGATCTGTACTCAACTTCAGCATCTGTAATGTGAGAGATCTGTACTCAACTTCAGCATCTGTAATGTGAGAGATCTGTACTCAACTTCAGCATCTGTAATGTGTACTCAACTTCAGCATCTGTAATGTGAGAGATCTGTACTCAACTTCAGCATCTGTAATGTGAGAGATCTGTACTCAACTTCAGCATCTGTAATGTGAGAGATCTGTACTCAACTTCAGCATCTGTAATGTGAGAGATCTGTACTCAACTTCAGCATCTGTAATGTGAGAGATCTGTACTCAACTTCAGCATCTGTAATGTGAGAGATCTGTAACTTCAGCATCTGTAATGTGAGAGATCTGTACTCAACTTCAGCATCTGTAATGTGAGAGATCTGTACTCAACTTCAGCATCTGTAATGTGAGAGATCTGTATTCAGCATCTGTAATGTGAGAGATCTGTACTCAACTTCAGCATCTGTAATGTGATCTGTACTCAACTTCAGCATCTGTAATGTGAGAGATCTGTACTCAACTTCAGCATCTGTAATGTGAGAGATCTGTACTCAACTTCAGCATCTGTAATGTGAGAGATCAGCATCTGTAATGTGTAATGTGAGAGATCTGTACTCAACTTCAGCATCTGTAATGTGAGAGATCTGTACTCAACTTCAGCATCTGTAATGTGAGAGATCTGTACTCAACTTCAGCATCTGTAATGTCTGAGCATCTGTAATGTGAGAGATCTGTACTCAACTTCAGCATCTGTAATGTGAGAGATTCAGCATCTGTAATGTGAGAGATCTGTACTCAACTTCAGCATCTGTAATGTGAGAGATCTGTACTCAACTTCAGCATCTGTAATGTGAGAGATCTGTACTCAACTTCAGCATATGTAATGTGAGAGATCTGTACTCAACTTCAGCATCTGTAATGTGAGAGATCTGTACTCAACTTCAGCATATGTAATGTGAGAGATCTGTACTCATCTTCAGCATCTATAATGTCTTCACTATTATTCTACAATGTAGAAAAGAGTAAAAATAAAGAAAAAAACCTGAATGAGGAGGTGTGTCAACTTTTGACTGGTACTGTAGATTATAGGGATAATGACGTAGATGGTGGGGATAATGACGTAGATGGTGGGGATAATTATGTAGATGGTGGGGATAATGACAGATGGTGGGCATAGTGACGTAGATGGTGGGGATAATGACAGATGGTGGGGATAATGACAGATGGTGGGCATAGTGACGTAGATGGTGGGGATAATGATGTAGACAGTGAGCATAATGACGTAGATGGTGGCGATAATGATGTAGACAGTGAGCATAATGACGTAGATGGTGGCGATAATGATGTAGACAGTGAGCATAATGACGTAGATGGTGGCGATAATGATGTAGACAGTGAGCATAATGATGTAGATGGTGGCGATAAGGATGTAGACAGTGAGCATAATGACGTAGATGGTGGCGATAATGATGTAGACAGTGAGCATAATGACGTAGATGGTGGCGATAATGATGTAGACAGTGAGCATAATGACGTAGATGGTGGCGATAATGATGTAGACAGTGAGCATAATGATGTAGATGGTGGCGATAAGGATGTAGACAGTGAGCATAATGACGTAGATGGTGGCGATAATGATGTAGACAGTGAGCATAATGACGTAGATGATGAGGACAATAACGTTAATAGTGGGGATAATGATGTAGACAGAAAGAAAGATCTTGTTCACAGATGATTCATGTTTACATACACATCCTGGTCAAAACTTTATTGAAAGTTAGTTAGTGCCATGTTGTCATCTCCAAAAACACTAATAAGGTCTCATCCTTAATTAGATAGAACTCACCAAATGGAATATCTTTAATCAAGAAATTGAGTGCATCAGCCTGTCTTGTGTTTATTATAAATCTTTCCATTAATATGCTGAAGCAGTGCCTTCATATATAATATTTTTTAGTGCCAGATAATTACTTCTTATAAAATATATCCACTCAATATTGTCTTCATTAATTAAGCCTGAAAAGTGTGATTATGGGTATCAATAATAAAAAAAGAAAAACATGCTTAAAGAACACTTTCATATATTTTTAGTTTTATTTAGAATTCACAGAATCAAGGACCATAATGCATCATTTGGTATCAGGTCGTGACGAACAGCGATAATGTATTTGAGTTATAAGTAACAAAGATATCCATTGATTACTCCTTTGTTTCTAAAATACCAGCTCCATTTGGGGCTCTAGAGGACTGCCATATCACTTACATCACTTCCTAGGTGTTGGCCTTTTTAGGGAGTTTTTCCGAGCCACCGTGCTTCTACATATGCATTACTTGCTGTTTAGGGGATTTTATATAGCAGATTATATAGCAGAAAAAGGAAGGAAAATAACATTTGTTGGGATTTCCTGCATTCATTTGATGTCGTTTATATCTCTAGAAGAACCAATTCAGTGTGTTAAAGTCAAACCTTCCTATCATGCTTCACTGTCTGGGCCCTGTTGCAGCACTGACCTTGTATGCATGGGGATAGATATGGGAGTGAACACCCTCTCACCTAAATGAAAAGTGCTTGTAAAACCAACAGAAAATGTGCGCCTCAGAGGTGAATTACATCACACAGGATTACCTTACCTCAATTTAGCCGTTACGGCTTTGTATCTGGAGACTCGGGCCATCAACAAGGGTAGGGTCACTGCATCCAGCCAGCGCTTCTCGTACTTTGGTTCAATAGCCGAGGGTTTGGAGGGCGAGGATGGAGCCTATGTGGGTCAAATGAAGAAGGCAGTGAAGGTCTCCTCTCATTCGCTGGCTGGGTTACTTTGATCAAAGGCAGGGTAGCCTAGTGGTTAGAGCGTTGGACTAGTAACCAGAAGGTTGCGAGTTCAAACCCCCGAACTGACAAGGTACAAATCTGTCGTTCTGCCCCTGAACAGGCAGTTAACTCACTGTTCCCAGGCCGTCATTGAAAATAAGAATTTGTTCTTAACTGACTTGCCTGGTTAAATAAAGGTTAAAAAAAATTTCAAAGGGCCTTTGAAAATCAACATCCTACTTTCAGTTAAATTTTGCACTCGAAAGAATGATTACCCTTGTTTACTTACTGGATAGACTATGCACTATTAGTGATTAGTGATCACTTATGGTAACCTAGTGAGCACATCTTTAACTTACAATGTCGTTTGGATTTCACAATGGCATTTACCCATTTGCCCATCGTAGTACGTGGCACATGTTGTTGAACAAATAATTTGCTTTTCGCTCTGATCTAAGACCTATCAACCAATCATGGCTACTTTCCACAGCAAACGATTCTCCCTTGTTAAGTTTATGTAGAGACGCTCAATAATTACACTCGACTATACTTTGAAAGTTGAGTGATAGAGATGACAGGAAATGTAATACTATCTGCACGTCATTGCGGACTAGAGGGACAAGGTCTCTGCTTACACCTAGGACGTGGGGAAACCAAAAGCTAAGCTGCCACGCTTGTCCTTCATTGAATTCCCTCTTCTATAGCTTGTGATATTTCAGGAGGCAAAAACAAATAAAAAAACAAAGCGTCATTATTTGGAGGCATGTAACTGAATCAATAGGAAGACCTCCTGGGATGGAATGAAAGGGAAACAATGTCAATCATTTCAATGCTGACGGCACCTAGAAGAGATGACAAGCTTAGAGAATTATTAAAATCACCTGCAGGCAGGAAAACAAGAATGCTAAAAGAAGGGGGGGGAAATGTCTGGGATAATATTTTATTTTTGTGTGTGTGTGAACTAAACAAATTACAGAGCAGCATTTTTTCGTCCACCAGTTTCAGCTAACATTCATCAGTTGCAGGGAGAACGAGGTCAAAAAAAAAGAGCCACTTCACCATGGGATTCAGTATCTAGTCTACATGGTGCACGGTTGTTGACGGCTATTATCATTTGTACAGAGAAGAAGCCAAACAAGCTAAAAACATGTCATCGGTGTCCTGCTTCCTCACTATGAAAAACCCCAGAGGATGCGTGATTCAACACTCCTGATACTCTACAATCCAGTGATCCAACGTGACGCGACCAGTTTGTTGTGGCTTCAAGGCAACTTTTCCTATTGCATATTTTTCAACTCGGGGGAGTATTTTTTGTTGTTGTTGTTGTGTGTGTGAGGAAACTGGCCAGCTAATCGTGTTTGTCAGCCACCTGACCTCAGTATTTACTGTAGAGAACCCAGCCAGCTGACCCATTGTGATATCCCAGACAGCTGACCCATTGTGATATCCCAGCAAGCCAGCTGACCCATTGTGATATCCCAGCAAGCCAGCTGACCCATTGTGATATCCCAGCCAGCCAGCTGACCCATTGTGATATCCCAGCAAGCCAGCTGACCCATTGTGATATCCCAGCCAGCCAGCTGACCCATTGTGATATCCCAGCCAGCCAGCTGACCCATTGTGATATCCCAGCCAGCCAGCTGACCCATTGTGATATCCCAGCCAGCCAGCTGACCCATTGTGATATCCCAGCCAGCCAGCTGACCCATTGTGATATCCCAGCCAGCCAGCTGACCCATTGTGATATCCCAGCCAGCCAGCTGACCCATTGTGATATCCCAGCCAGCCAGCTGACCCATTGTGATAACCCAGCCAGCCAGCTGACCCATTGTGATATCCCAGCCAGCCAGCTGACCCATTGTGATATCCCAGCCAGCCAGCTGACCCATTGTGATATCCCAGCCAGCCAGCTGACCCATTGTATCCCAGATAGCTGACCCAGCCCAGCCAGCTGACCCATTGTGATATCCCAGCCAGCCAGCTGACCCATTGTGATATCCCAGCCAGCCAGCTGACCCATATCCCAGTGACCCGTTGTGATATCCCAGCCAGCCAGCTGACCCATTGTGATATCCCAGCCAGCCAGCTGACCCATTGTGATATCCCAGCCAGCCAGCTGACCCATTGTGATATCCCAGCCAGCCAGCTGACCCGTTGTGATAACCCAGCCAGCTGACCCGTTGTGATAACCCAGCCAGCTGACCCGTTGTGATATCCCAGCCAGCCAGCTGACCCATTGTGTCACATTAAGTGAAACCTGACTTGTTTATGCGTAGGTAGTATATTATCCCACAGGTGGAAAAAGTATGTGAATAATATGAGAATACAGTGATAATGCAGTCCACAGAGCTCAGTGCTCCAGGATCGTCTAGCTGTTACTGAATACAACAACACACTGAACAGATGCAGGGATAAATCTCCTTCTGATATCCAGCCTGCTCATGCCGAATATTTAACGTTCAAAGACTTATCAGGGAATGAAGTATTTTTGTGAATTGAATCAGCTGCACTCGTTGATCATTGAAAAAAAAAAAGAATTATGTTCAGTCAGGGCGTCCATACCGATGCTAACCAAATGCTAATGCTAACCAAACATGAATATGTAGAATATGTGGCCTTTGTAAGAATGTTCATCTGCATGGAATGCAATGTATATGCTGGCAAAAGACTGTGTTTTAGGGCATTCAGATCACTGTGATGTAGGATGGCATATCAGGATTTGACAAAGCAATGCTGCATTTTTCCCTTAGATAATGATTTACGTGTACTGTATATTTACATTAAGATCTTTAAGCAGCTACTTATTTGTGTAACATGTACCAACAGTCTCGGTTTCAATACTACACTCAGGTTCCACCTACTAGCAGATGTTATTGCTGGCAGGCACACCCCGATCTGTTTCACCTGTCTGATGCATGTCTCCACCCCCCCCACCCCATTCCCTCATCTCCTATTTTTCCCCTTTATCCCCTGTGTATTTATACCTGCGTTTTCTGTTTGTCTGTTGCCAGTTCGTCTTGTTTTGTCAGGTCTTACCAGCGTGTTTCCTGTTTTCTCCTGTTCTCAAGGTTTGTTTTCTAATCTTCTTGGTTTTGACCTTTCTGCCTGTCCTGACCCTGAGCCCGCCTGCCGTTCTGTCCCCGATTGACTCTGACCTGGATTACGAACCTCTGCCTGCCCTCGACCTGCCCTTTGCCTGCCCCTTTGTTATAATAAACATTCTGAGAATTGAACTATCCACCTCCTGTGTTGACGTCTGGGTCATATCCTGAGTCGTGATAGTACGAACTGGGCATCAATTCACCACAGCCCCGATCTTAATCCATCCGGACCCATCCTGTCAGTTGGTGGTGGAGGTCGACGCCACGGTAGTTGGAGTGGGGGGGCGTCCTGTAACAGTGATCTTCCCAGGACCAAAAGCTGCAACCCTGAGCTTTCCTGTCCCATCGTCTTAATCCCACTGAGAGGAACTATAACGTGGGAAATCTGGAACTTTTTGCTGTCAAGATGGAGCTGGAGGAGTGGAGACACTGGCTAGAAGGGGCTGAACATCCATTCTTAGTGTGCACCAACCATAAGAATGTGAATATCACTGCACTGCCAAGCGCCTCAACTCAAGGCAGGCCTGTAAGGCTCTGTTATTCACTCGCTTTAATTTGACCATCTCCTACCGCCCTGGGTCCAAAAGTGTGACGCCTGATGCCCTCTCTCGCTTGCATAGCTCTGCAGCTACACCGTCTGACCATCCTCCCTACCTCCTGTCTGGCAGCAACACTCGTCTGTGGTATTGAGAGCCTGGTCCGCAAGGCTGAGGGAGGCCCGGCCAACCGGTTGTTTGTCCCACATTTCTAAAATCTTTAGCACCAGTAATGTCTTTCTTCTGTTGCCCCACACACTCACATATACATCCCACTTTCCATGTGTCTACGACTAAACCTCTGTCCACAACCATTTGTCTCCTGTTTCCTTTGTCTCCTACTCCCAGTCTGCATTTGTTTGTCTGTTGTCAGTTCGTCTTGTTTTGTTCGTTCTTACCAGCGTGTTTCCCGTTTTCTCCTGTTCTCGAGTTTTGTTTTCGAGGCTTTCCGGTTTTGAGCCTTCTGCCTGTCCTGACCCTGAGCCCGCCTGCCGTTCTATCCCTGATTGACTCTGCCTTGGATTACGAACCTCTGCCTGCCCTCGACCTGCCCTTTGCCTGCCCCTTTGTTATAATAAACATTCTGAGAATTGAACTATCCACCTCCTGTGTTGACGTCTGGGTCATATCCTGAGTCGTGATAATTACGTATGTTCGTAGCTCCAAACGTGCAGTAATATCTAACAATACACAACAATACACAACAATCTGAAAGTAAAATAATGTATGTAGAAATAGAATGTAGAAATATTAAGATGAGCAATGCCGGAGTCCAGATATACAGTATCAGTCAAAAGTTTGGACACACCTACTCATTCAAGGGTTTTTCTTAAAAACAAATACTATTTTCTACATTGTAGAATAATAGTGAACACATCAAGACTATAAAAGAACACTAATGGAATCCTGTAGGAACCAAAAAAGTGTTCAACTAAGTAGCTACTCTTTGCCTTGACAGCTTTGCACACATTTGGCATTCTCTCAACCAGCTTCATGAGGTAGTCACCTGTAATGCATTTTAATTAACAGGTGTGTCTTGTTAAAAGTTAATTTGTGGAATTAACTTTTAATTAATTAATTAGAGAGAATGCCAAGAGTGTGCAAAACTGTCATCAAGGCAAAGGGTGGCTACCTTGAAGAATCTCAAATATAAAATATATTTTCATTTGTTTAACAATTTTTTGGTTACTACATGACTCCATATGTGTTATTTCATAGTCTTGATGTCTTCACTATTATTTTACAATGTAGAAAATAGTAAAAAATAAAGAAAAACCCTTGAATGAGTAGGTGTGTCCAAACGTTTGACTGGTACTGTATATACAGTTGAAGTAGAAGGTTTACATACACTTAGGTTGGAGTCATTAAAACTCGTTTTTCAACCACTCCACACATTTCTTTTTATCAAACTATAGTTTTGGCAAGTTGGTTAGGACATCTACTTACTGCATGACACAAGTGATTTGTCCAACAATTGTTTACAGACAGATTATTTCACTTGTAATTCACTGTATAACAATTCCAGTGGGTCAGAAGTTTACATACGCTAAGATGACTGTGTCTTTAAACAGCTTAGAAAATTCCAGAAAATGATGTCATGGCTTTAGAACATAATTTGAGTCAATTGGAGGTGTACCTGTGGATGTATTTCAATCTATATCCACAGTAAAAACGAGTCCTATATTGACACAACCTGAAAGGCTGCTCAGCAAGGAAGAAGCCACTGCTCCAAAACCGTCATAAAAACGCCAGACTACGGTTTCAAATGCACATGGGGACAAAGATCGTACTTTCTGGAGAAATATCCTCTGTTCTGATGAAACAAAAATAGAACTGTTTGGCCATAATGACTATCATTATGTTTGGAGGAAAAAGGTGGATGCTTGCAAGCCGAAAAACACCATCCCAACCGTGAAGCACGAGGGTGGCAGCATCATATTGTGGGGGTGCTTTGCTGCAGAAGGGACTGGTGCACTTCACAAAATAGATGACATCATAAGGAATGTGGGAAGATGATGTGGATATACTGAAGCAACATCTCAAGACGTCAGTCAGGAAGTTAAAGCTTGGTCGCAAATGGGTCTTCCAAATGGACAATGACCCCAAGCATACTTCCAAAGTTGTGGCAAAATGGCTTAAGGACAACAAAAGTCACGATATTGGAGTGACCATCACAAAGCCCTGACCTCAATCCTATAGAAAAGTTGTGGGCAGAACTGAAAAAGCGTGTGCGAGCAAGGAGGCCTACAAACCTGACTCAGTTACACCAGCTCTGTCAGGAGGAATGGGCCAAAATTCACCCAACTTACTGTGGGTAGCTTGTGGAAGGCTACCCGAAACATTTGATCCAAGTTAAACAATTTAAAGGCAATGCTACCAAATACTAATTGAGTGTATGCAAATGTCTGACCCACTGGGAATGTGATGAAAGAAATTAAAGCTGAAATAAATCATTCTCTCTACTATTGTTCTGACATTTAACATTTTTACAATAAAGTGGTGATCCTAACTGACCTAAGACATTTACTAGGATTCAATTTAGATTTTTTTTTTTTTTTTACTGTGTTCTAATGTATTTGGCTAAGGTGTATGTAAACTTCCGACTTCAACTGTACACACACTGTGTATGTTATATATGACGGGATGTACAGTTGAATGTACATTCTCTGGGATTCCATGTGAGGTATCCAACAGTATCCTGTACTCTAAAGTTGTCTGTCATACCCACAACTACTACAGAACCTGGAGCTGTCGTGAACAAAGGGGAAACAGTACTTCAGGGCTGACGAAGGCAATGTCACTAATGTGATGCTAAGCTCACTCTGACTTGCTGCCATCGCCCTCATTGGCTTTCGAAAATTGTCGCTGTGGATTAGTGTGAAATGAATGCATGATACCGGAATCACGAGAACATTTAACGTAAGAAAAACAATGCAATGTCATTAAGGTTTACTTACTGTGTTGCTAGAATTCCCATTTAAATGTAAACCACTGTCAAATAGCGGAGAAGAGACTCTTTGACCAGCGGATGGTACAGGAGAGCCTGAAAACCATGAGAGCAAATGTTATATTGTTGAAACATGAAATACTTCATGTGATCAGCCTCAGTATAAGCCTGTCACAAAACCAGCCTCAGTCACAAAACCAGCCTCAGTCACAAAACCAGCCTCAGTCACAAAACCAGCCTCAGTCACAAAACCAGCCTCAGTCACAAAACCAGCCTCAGTCACAAAACCAGCCTCAGTCACAAAACCAGCCTCAGTCACAAAACCAGAATCAGCCTCAGTCACAAAACCAGCCTCAGTCACAAAACCAGCCTCAGTCACAAAACCAGCCTCAGTCACAAAATCAGCCTCAGTCACAAAACCAGCCTGTCACAAAACCAGCCTGTCACAAAACCAGCCTCAGTCACAAAACCAGCCTCAGTCACAAAATCAGCCTCAGTCACAAAACCAGCCTCAGTCACAAAACCAGCCTCAGTCATTAGTCACAAAACCAGCCTCAAAAAACCAGCCTCAGTCACAAAACCAGCCTCAGTCACAAAATCAGCCTATCACAAAACCAGCCTCACAAAAACCAGATTCACAAAATCAAAAAAACCAGCCTAAAAACCAGCCTGTCACAAAACCAGCCTCAGTCACAAAACCAGCCTCAGTCACAAAATCAGCCTCAGTCACAAAACCAGCCTCAGTCACAAAACCAGCCTCAGTCACAAAATCAGCCTCAGTCACAAAACCAGCCTCAGTCACAAAACCAGCTGTCACAAAACCAGCTGGGCAGTCCTCAGGCCTCAGTCACAAAACCAGCCTCAGTCACAAAACCAGCCTCAGTCACAAAACCAGCCTCTTTGGGCACCTCAGGTATCAGAGCACCACCAGCTGCACTCATCCTCAGGCACCCAGCCTCAGGTATCAGCCTCAGCACCAAACAGCTGTCCTCCTGCCTCAGTCACAAAACCAGCCTCAGTCACAAAACAGAGCACCAAACAGCTGTCACAAAACCAGCCTGGGTCACCTCAGGTATCAGAGCACCACAGCTGCCTCTCTGGGTACCTCAGGTATCAGAGCACCAACAGACAAGATTACAAACAAAAACTTTGGGCACCTCAGGTATCAGAACACTACAGCTGCTTCTCAGGGTACCTCAGGTATGAGAGCACCACAGCTGCCTCTCTGGGCACCTCAGGTATCAGAGCACCACAGCTGCCTCTCTGGGTACCTCAGGTACCAGAGCACCACAGCTGCCTCTCTGGGCACCTCAGGTATCAGAGCACCACAGCTGCCTCTCTGGGTACCTCAGGTATCAGAGCACCACAGCTGCCTCTCTGGGTACCTCAGGTATCAGAGCACCACAGCTGCCTCTCTGGGTACCTCAGGTATCAGAGCACCACAGCTGCCTCTCTGGGTACCTCAGGTATGAGAGCACCACAGCTGCCTCTCTGGGCACCTCAGGTATCAGAGCACCACAGCTGCCTCTCTGGGTACTTCAGGTATGAGAGCACCACAGCTGCCTCTTTGGGCACCTCAGGTATCAGAGCACCTTGGCCAGGCAGTAGAGAATTTAAAGAGGGCCTTGTGCTAGTATGTCTTGTCAAAAGCATTGGTCCCCTAGCCTGGGACCCGGACCATGTGGGGAATTGGCATAGCTGAGAATACAACTAGGTCTAATGGAGCTCCTTTCTCTCATCCAACCAATCAGCATGAAGCTCAAAAGCTTCATTGTTGAGTCACCATGCCGACAACTTCAAAGGACCATTTCCAGACTCATTATGTAGTCGTTCCAATATGGCTGCTAGGATTTTGGACACCGAGCAAATTATGTGCCAACCTCGTTATCACATTGTTAAAAAACAGACCAAAAACATTCAATGTAACCACAGAATACACCAGCCTGCTGACATTCTGTCTCCGGCATGCCGCAGGCCAGGCAGGGAGGCCGGCAGAGACAAATGCAGGCCTCTGATATGACATTAGCTTGGCACTGAAGTCCCAGCTACTGTTCTAATCAATCCTCTACAGAAAACAGCAACCCTCAGTTAGATCAGCTGCCACAGGAAGACAAAGGAAAGCTTATGAACATGACTTCAGGCCATTGGTTGAGTCCAAAAAATGACCAGATGACAGTCAACCAATGAACAGTTTCACTTGAGCTTCCTTCTCCATTTTTTTGAATGCGTAGTTACAGTGCAGAATATGACATGGCACATGTAATGGTAATAGTGCTTCCACTCAGAACTCTTACCCAATGGGAGCTTTAGAAATGATGGAACTTCCCTGAGGTACCGCACAGTGATGGTGACCTCCTCCCCAGCAGTCCGCAGGAGATGAACCTGGCAGGGGGGGGGGGGGGGGGGGGTCGAGAGAGAAAGTTCTTCTCTCAGATTAATAAAAAATAGCCACCTACAAGTACATGTCACTGTACAGCACTTAAGCACAGACGTGACGCAACACCTGAAATAAAAACAGAACAATGCAATCAGCAGTTAACCCTGTCTGAAGTGCTGTCTCTCCAGTCATCACATACACTTCTATATCTTTAAATATAACCTTCCATTCGCTGGTGACAAGCTAGCAAGATACAAGCAAACAATGGAAAGTAATTACCCTGTCCGTGTCTGAGATCAGACAACCCCATTATCTGATTTGTAGATGGTATTTATACTTGGTATGGCACAGACAGAGCCAAGTCAAGAGATACGTTTTTTTGGGGGGTGATACAATAGCAAAACTACCATAAGCTATTGTTTACAATTGATTTATTCGACTTCTTCCCAACAACATCAGTTGTTACTCTTTTTGCTCTTTTTACTATTAAAGCGTATTAAGCCAAGCTGTCTTAAGTATATATTTTTAAAGTGAAATTGCATTGAAGTTCTGGAGGTGAATAATAGAGAACAGCTGTTGAGAGAGAAAGACAGACAGACAGACAGACAGACAGACAAACAGAGAGAGACAGACAGACAGACAGACAGAGAGAGACTGATGAATCATAGCTCTCTTAAACTAGGAGCTCAATTTCCGTGCACTCTTTGTGTGATGAATCTACTCCTTATCGATTTGTCACAGTCCAGACAGGTAAAAAACAAAACAAACTCAATGAGTCTCCTTTATGACATGACAGAGCTCCGCTCACTTGGCCAAGCTTCTCTCCGTTTTGCGGAATCACAGGGAAAAATGTTTATATTTTAAATCCGGGGAAAATATATGTGACAACGTCTGTGCAGAAGCTGAATAAATTATACTCACAACTTCTTCATGACTACAGTTTTCGACATTGATACCGTTGATCTAAACGGAGGAAACAAGAAAGGGTTAAGAACAAAGTTAACAAACATTCTCATTTAGAAGTGAAACTCCATGGCAATCACAGTGACCTTGGCATATGTAAGTGATGCAAATAGATGCAATCTTGTTTTGCTTTCGGACATGTAAGATAAAGTCACTGTAGAGACACCAACGATGCTCATGTTTTCTGAGTGGTGCTGTATACTGTAAACATGATAAAGAGACACCAAGGATGCTCATGTTTTCTGAGTGGTGCTGATAAAGAAAGTTCAGTGTCATTGTTCAGTTCAGTGTCATTGTCATTGTAAATATTGTTCCGTAATTTACAACCATGTCTAGAATCTCTAGTTTATTGTAAGATGTGTGTTTCAAAGGCAACAGGATAATTGTATATGAGAGAACATACCTATACCAGCATGTTTTGTATTTTTATTTGTTTTAATTAGGCAAGTCAGTTAAGAACAAATTCTTATTCACTATGACGGCCTAGGAACAGCCAGTTAACTGCCTTGTTCAGGGGCAGAATGACAGATTTTTACCTTGTCAGCTCAGGGATTCGATCTAGCAACCTTTTGGTTACTGGCACAATGCTCTAACAACTAGGCTACCTGCTACCCCTACATAGTCATGTGAATAAATATATGTTTGTTAATCTGTAGGTTGTGTAATCAATGCAAATATCTCCATATGTAAACTGATTTTTATAAAAGTATCAAATAGCTCCTTTTCAGGTTCCCTTAAGTGAAATTACAATTCCCATTCCAAAGAAAGAAAGCTCAATTAAAATTCAAAGAGCATATCTCTCCGTCTTTCGCCTCTGATCTGACGGTGCACTAACCTGTAACACGGCGTCTCCAACGAATAGCTTTCCGGTTTGGTATGCTGCAGGCGCCAATCGTTGAGTGTGAAAGGTTAATGAAAACATTAGAAAATAATGACTCATTTCATACATGGCAATGCGATGGAAATATCCATGTCCCTGTCTGCCTAATCTCCACTGACATCATAGAGCTCTCAGGAGCACAATAAACCATGAAATATGGTACTAATCGGGATATTAACTCATTTGCAGCAGCGTTAACAAAACAATGAAACTTCTTAACTGCTGAAAAGATTTTCATCTTTGAAGAAGAATGTTAACTTTCCTCTCTGGGTGACTAGAAGCATGTTCCTCTCTGGGTGACTAGAAGCATGTTCCTCTCTGGGTGACTAGAAGCATGTTCCTCTCTGGGTGACTAGAGGCATGTTCCTCTCTGGGTGACTAGAAGCATGTTCCTCTCTGGGTGACTAGAAGCATGTTCCTCTCTGGGTTATTAGAAGCATGTTCCTCTCTGGGTGACTAGAAACATGTTCCTCTCTGGGTGACTAGAGGCATGTTCCTCTCTGGGTGACTAGAAGCATGTTCCTCTCTGGGTGACTAGAGGCATGTTCCTCTCTGGGTGACTAGAAGAATGTTCCTCTCTGGGTGGCTAGAAGAATGTTCCTCTCTGGGTGACGAGAAGCATGTTCCTCTCTGGGTGACTAGAAGCATGTTCCTCTCTGGGTGACTAGAAGAATGTTCCTCTCTGGGTGACTAGAAGCATGTTCCTCTCTGGGTGACTAGAAGAATGTTCCTCTCTGGGTGACTAGAGGCATGTTCCTCTCTGGGTGACTAGAAGCATGTTCCTCTCTGGGTGACTAGAAGCATGTTCCTCTCTGGGTGACTAGAAGCATGTTCCTCTCTGGGTGACTAGAGGCATGTTCCTCTCTGGGTGACTAGAAGCATGTTCCTCTCTGGGTGACTAGAGGCATGTTCCTCTCTGGGTGACTAGAAGCATGTTCCTCTCTGGGTGACTAGAAGCATGTTCCTCTCTGGGTGACTAGAAACATGTTCCTCTCTGGGTGACTAGAGGCATGTTCCTCTCTGGGTGACTAGAGGCATGTTCCTCTCTGGATGACTAGAAGCATGTTCCTCTCTGGGTGACTAGAAGCATGTTCCTCTCTGGGTTATTAGAAGCATGTTCCTCTCTGGGTGACTAGAGGCATGTTCCTCTCTGGGTGACTAGAAGCATGTTCCTCTCTGGGTGACTAGAAGCATGTTCCTCTCTGGGTGACTAGAGGCATGTTCCTCTCTGGGTGACTAGAAGAATGTTCTTCTCTGGGTGACTAGAAGCAGGTTCCTCTCTGGGTGACTAGAAGCATGTTCCTCTCTGGGTGACTAGAAACATGTTCCTCTCTGGGTGACTAGAAGCATGTTCTTCTCTGGGTGACTAGAAGCATGTTCTTCTCTGGGTGACTAGAAGCATGTTCCTCTCTGGGTGACTAGAAGCATGTTCCTCTCTGGGTGACTAGAAACATGTTCCTCTCTGGGTTATTAGAAGCATGTTCCTCTCTGGGTTATTAGAAGCATGTTCCTCTCTGGGTGACTAGAAGCATGTTCTTCTCTGGGTGACTAGAAGCATGTTCCTCTCTGGGTGACTAGAAGCATGTTCCTCTCTGGGTTATTTGAAGCATGTTCCTCTCTGGGTGGCTAGAAGAATGTTCCTCTCTGGGTGACGAGAAGCATGTTCCTCTCTGGGTGACTAGAAACATGTTCCTCTCTGGGTGACTAGAGGCATGTTCCTCTCTGGGTGACTAGAAGCATGTTCCTCTCTGGGTGACTAGAGGCATGTTCCTCTCTGGGTGACTAGAAGCATGTTCCTCTCTGGGTGACTAGAAGAATGTTCCTCTCTGGGTGACTAGAGGCATGTTCCTCTCTGGGTGACTAGAAGAATGTTCCTCTCTGGGTGACTAGAAGAATGTTCCTCTCTGGGTGACTAGAGGCATGTTCCTCTCTGGGTGACTAGAGGCATGTTCCTCTCTGGGTGACTAGAAGCATGTTCCTCTCTGGGTTATTTGAAGCATGTTCCTCTCTGGGTGGCTAGAAGAATGTTCCTCTCTGGGTGACGAGAAGCATGTTCCTCTCTGGGTGACTAGAAACATGTTCCTCTCTGGGTGACTAGAGGCATGTTCCTCTCTGGGTGACTAGAAGCATGTTCCTCTCTGGGTGACTAGAAGCATGTTCCTCTCTGGGTGACTAGAAGCATGTTCCTCTCTGGGTGACTAGAAGAATGTTCCTCTCTGGGTGACTAGAGGCATGTTCCTCTCTGGGTGACTAGAGGCATGTTCCTCTCTGGGTGACTAGAAGCATGTTCCTCTCTGGGTTATTTGAAGCATGTTCCTCTCTGGGTGACTAGAAACATGTTCCTCTCTGGGTGACTAGAGGCATGTTCCTCTCTGGGTGACTAGAAACATGTTCCTCTCTGGGTGACTAGAGGCATGTTCCTCTCTGGGTGACTAGAAGAATGTTCCTCTCTGGGTGACTAGAGGCATGTTCCTCTCTGGGTGACTAGAAGCATGTTCCTCTCTGGGTGACTAGAAGAATGTTCCTCTCTGGGTGACTAGAGGCATGTTACTCTCTGGGTGACTAGAGGCATGTTCCTCTCTGGGTGACTAGAAGCATGTTCTTCTCTGGGTGACTAGAAGCATGTTCCTCTCTGGGTGACTAGAGCATGTTCCTCTCTGGGTGATTAGAAGCATGTTCCTCTCTGGGTGACTAGAAGAATGTTCCTCTCTGGGTGACTAGAAGCATGTTCCTCTCTGGGTGACTAGAAGCATGTTCCTCTCTGGGTGACTAGAAACATGTTCTTCTCTGGGTGACTAGAGGCATGTTCCTCTCTGGGTGACTAGAAGCATGTTCTTCTCTGGGTGACTAGAAGCATGTTCCTCTCTGGGTGACTAGAAGCATGTTCCTCTCTGGGTTATTAGAAGCATGTTCCTCTCTGGGTGACTAGAGGCATGTTCCTCTCTGGGTGACTAGAAGCATGTTCTTCTCTGGGTGACTAGAAGCATGTCCCTCTCTGGGTGACTAGAAACATGTTCCTCTCTGGGTGACTAGAAGCATGTTCCTCTCTGGGTGACTAGAAGCATGTTCCTCTCTGGGTGAGTAGAAGCATGTTCCTCTCTGGGTGACTAGAAGCATGTTCCTCTCTGGGTGACTAGAAACATGCTTTTCTGCTTTCACTACCCAGAAAGGAATTGGGGGATGTGGCAAAAGAGAAGATGCCCTTCTATTTTAGGGTTCAATCTCAGGGTTATCCTGAGCAGCGGGAGGCTCTGGCAGAATGGGTCTAGTTCCTATTCGTTACAATTAAACCATTGTTTTATATACCTCGTCAGCAGATTTCCATGTACAGTTGAGCAACTGCATTCTGGTTACCAATGTAGTAATACAATAGTTACCTGACATAGAAACGTATAGACATGAGGGGAACATAACCTAAAATGTTGTATATTGATATTGTTCATAACAGTACTAAACATGTCGGATGTTTCAGTCCACATCACTGTCAGGTGTTTCAGTCCACATCACTGTCAGGTGTTTCAGTCCACATCACTGGTAGTCCATGTTTTTCAGTCCACATCACTGTCAGGTGTTTCAGTCCACATCACTGTCAGGTGTTTCAGTCCACATCACTGTCAGGTGTTTCAGTCCACATCACTGTCAGGTGTTTCAGTCCACATCACTGTCAGGTGTTTCAGTCCACATCACTGTCAGGTGTTTCAGTCCACATCACTGTCAGGTGTTTCAGTCCACATCACTGTCAGGTGTTTCAGTCCACATCACTATCAGGTGTTTCAGTCCACATCACTGTCAGGTGTTTCAGTCCACATCACTGTCAGGTGTTTCAGTCCACATCACTGTCAGGTGTTTCAGTCCACATCACTGTCAGGTGTTTCAGTCCACATCACTGGTAGAAATGTTCAATACTGCCGTACCTACTTGATCTTTAAACATCTTTGAAATGACCACAGGCACTTTATGCTCAGCACCCCCCTGGGAGACACAAGAGAAAGGTAATTTTAAAATGTGTAACATTTATATATATATGCATAGTGCATTCAGAAAGTATTCAGACCCCTTCACTTTTTCCACATTTCGTTACGTTACAGCCTTATTCTAAAATGGATTAAATCGTATTTTTTCTTCAATCTACACACAATATCCCATAATAGCAAAGGCGGAGCTAATATCAAACGCACGTTAGTTAGCAATTGCGTCATGTAAAAACTAGGTTTGGCAATTTACCGGTCTTATGTCAGCTCGATTGCGCTCTGATGGGAGGGGTGGAAATATTTGAGGCGTGTCCAAAGTGCTAATTCAAAGCAGCTCTGAGACGGATATTTAATACCAACCAAAAGCTGGTTTCAGTGGTAACACAGTTGGTTATGTCATGAAATCTGACAGCTGAAACACAGCCTATCCTGCCGTGATGCACACTGCCCATATGGACATAGAACAAGAGTAGCCAAACAGGCTTTTGGTGCCTTTATACTTCGTATTTAAAAACAAAACTTTTTTTGTTTAGTTTTTTAAAAACTTTTTAAAAACTAAACTTTTTTCCCATTTTGTTTTATTTGACTGAAAACCAAGCATAGACTCCCATCCTCTCAATGAAGGATTTTTGTTGTTGTTGTGCTGCCCCAATGCGATCGCAAAGTAGTCAAGACTGTCGATAAACGGTTTGTCTCCTAACACCGCTTGGAAATAAATCTTAATCACCAAAGCTTTATTAAAATGTAAAGTTTGAGAGGAGGAAAACAAGTGAGTCGACATTTCCTTTTTAATCTCTGTATTATAGAAAGGTCCACATTATTTTAGACCTGAAGGTCCTGTGTTGGACGTGCGTGAAACCCTCCAAATATATCACTAGCCACTTTAAACAATGCTACTTAATATAATGTTTACATACCCTACATTATTTATCTTATATGTATACGTATATACTGTACATCATCTAATGCATCTTTATGTAATACATGTATCACTAGCCACTTTAAACAATGCCACTTAATATAATGTTTACATACCCTACATTATTTATCTTATATGTATACGTATATACTGTACATCATCTAATGCATCTTTATGTAATACATGTATCACTAGCTTTATGTAATACATGTATCACTAGCCACTTTAAACAATGCCACTTAATATAATGTTTACGCACCCTACATTATTTATCTTATATGTATACGTATATACTGTACTCTACATCATCTAATGCATCTTTATGTAATACATGTATCACTAGCCACTTTAAACTATGCCACTTTGTTTACATACTCATCTCATATGTATATACTGTACTCGTTACCATCTACTGCATCTTGCCTATGCCGCTCTGTACCATCACTCATTCATATATCTTTATGTACATATCCCTTTACACTTATGTGTATAAGGTAGTAGTTTTGGAATTGTTAGCTAGATTACTCGTTGGTTATTACTGCATTGTCGGAACTAGAAGCACAAGCATTTCGCTACACTCGCATTAACATTGCTAACCATTTGTATGTGACAAATAAAATTTGATTTGATTTGATTTTAATATTATATGTCCACAGGGAGAAATGATGGTGCCTGTAAGTGTGACATAGCCTATTTAAAATAGGTTGTTGTTTCGTTTTGTTTAGAATTTGATTAGAATTATTTGTTCTCTTGTTAGGCCTTATCAATAATGAATTTAATCTTGTTTGGCATGTCAATTCTCAGCCATAATGTAATTTACAGTAGTAGCCAAGCCCCTATATCAGTGTGAATGCTATTGAAAACATGCAATTGCTTAGAACAATGTGGACAGCAAATGGGTTCAAGTTAACATATTTAACAAAGATAGGTCTACATTTTTTTTCCATTTTTTTACATTTCTGTAAAGCCATTTAACAAACTATAACGGACTAACATTGGAATTGAAGTTGATTCCAAGGAAATGCATAAAAGACCACAAACTTGGAAGCAGCCACATATTTCACCATGGAGCACGTTCTGATTGGCCAGTGAGGGGCCATGGAGGACGTTCTGATTGGCCAGTGAGGGGCCATGGAGCACGTTCTGATTGGCCAGTGAGGGGCCATGGAGCACGTTCTGATTGGCCAGTGAGGGGCCATGGAGCACGTTCTGATTGGCCAGTGAGGGGCCATGGAGGACGTTCTGATTGGCCAGTGAGGGGCCATGGAGCACGTTCTGATTGGCCAGTGAGGGGCCATGGAGGACGTTCTGATTGGCCAGTGAGGGGCCAAGCCTCAAAATACCCACAACTTGTATATTCATCAAAATCCAGCTCTTTCGCGCCAACGGCAGCAGGTCAGCTGATAATTGCAATAGTGAAAATAGCAACAACAAACAAAAACATTCTGACTACCAACTGCGCTTAGATTTACCATCGCGTTAAGGTTTGTTAGTCCAGAATCTCTTATAAAAAGGTCCAATATCCTTTAGATGTTGTATTGATGAAAATGTAACACTTACTTTGATGCTTATACCCAGACCTCCAGCAGCCTGCCTTCGGAGAACGACAGTTCTGTGCTTTAAAAAATGGGATTTGACCTTGGTAAAATAATCTTGAAATGTTGAAACAAGGTTGGAGCATAACAAATGGGTTATGGCACTTATCCTCCACTTATCCTCACTATCAAAACCCCAAGATTGACAGATACAGAATGTCTCCATGGTAACACATAAAAAAATATACTTCCATTACTATAGATTTTCGGTACACTTATGTATGCTATACAAATGACGACCATACTGAAGCTCAATGTGAGTCAGAGCTTTCCTGTCCCCAATTACATCCAACTAAAGCTTATCGTGACCTCTGACATCAGTATCAGGAAGTGAAAAGCCAGCTGAGTTGTCGTCATCATTAAAAAGGTATTAATGTGAACGGAACTGAAGTCACTTCAGGTCACCTTCAATGAACGCCGAGTGACAGGAGCACAAATATATTCACACACAAATACCATTTTGAGTTTAAAGGGTTAGTTATGTGTGCCTGGTTTATCCAAGTATAGGAAAGCCCACTGTGACACCCATGCAAACCCCTAATGTCAAGGTAGATCTTAAGTACTTACATTTAATTGTGGGTCACCCCCTCTCGTGCAAACCACATCCAGCTTCTGTATGGTCAACACCTCTCTTGTCAGCTTCAGGCGAACATCATAAGTATTACTGGTCTCCTTGTTATACAGCAGGGCAATTCCTTCTTTTGTCTGTTGACACATAGAAAAACAAATAGGATTTTACCTGCCTGAGTTACTGGGACATAGATTGTGGATTTGTCGGCTCTACTGTATTTACACCACAACAGGACATAAACATTATAAAACTCGATCGCCATGTGGGGAGATGATGCTCATGTTTGATGGTTTGAATCCCGGAAAAAAAGGGGAAAAAAATGCATGTATAGCAACTGATCTTATCACCCAAAACCTGAGAGTAAAACCCAATAGCACGTTTGACCATCTGTTTGGCTGCATGTATTATGTCCTCCGTTCCTAAGGTAATTGGGTCGTCCAAATAACCAGTCTTAAGGTGGCCTAGTTCTCTCACTAACAACAGGATCTCATAGAGCCTATTTACACTGCTGCTTCAAAGAAAGACTTTAAAAAAAATACAAATAAAAAGTTGTATTTTTTTTTATTAAGGTTTGTTTTCTTTTCCCACCAATGTTTTGTGCTGCTAGTTCTGTTCACATTATATCCTCCATGATTTATTCTATGCCTTCTTCTTCTTCATTCCATCTCTTGATTTTGCATAATGTGTTGGGGAAAAAAACACATGGAAGATTTTTGAGAGTTCTAGAATGGTCTTTGTTTTTCTTCTTCTTTTTTTTTACTAAAGCCCTCAGGTATTATCAAATCAAATTGTATTTGTCACATGATGCCCGAATACAACACTGTAGACCTGACAGTGAAATGCTTACTTACAAGCCCCTAACCAGTAATGCAGTAAAAAAAAAAAAAAAATGTACACAAAAAAATGAAATAAAATAAGAATAACAAATAAAAGTAACAAATAATTAAATAGCAGCAGTAAAATGACAATAGAGAGACAGGGGGTATCGGTACAGAGTCAATGTGCAGGGGCACCGGTTAGTCGAGGTAATTGAGGTATGATGTACATGTAGGTAGAGTTATTAAAGCGACTATGCATAGATAATAACAGAGAGTAGCAGCGGTGTAAAAGAGGTGGCGGGGGAGCAAAGCAAATAGTCTGGGTCCAGTTGATTATATAGTTGAGCTGTAGTCAATTAATAACATTCTCACATAGGTTTTCCTTTTGTTCAGGTGGGAAAGGGCAGTGTGGAGTGTAATAGAGATTACATCATCTGTGGATCTGTTAGGGAGGTTTGCAAATTGGAGTAGGTATAGGGTTTCTGGGATAATGGTGTTGATGTGAGCCATGACCAGCCTTTCAAAGCACTTCATGGCCACAGACGTGCTGCGGGTCGGTAGTCATTTAGGCAGGTTACCTTTGTGTTCTTGGACACAGGGACTATGGTGGTTTGCTTGAAACATTTTGGTATTAAAGACTCAGAAAGGGAGAGTTTGAAAATGTCAGTGAAGACATTTGCCAGTTGGTCACCACATGCTCGCAGTACACGTCCTGGTAATCAATCTGGCCCTGCAGCCTTGTGAATGTTGACCTGTTTAAAGGTCTTACTCACATCGGCCGCGGAGAGCGTGAACCCACAGTCGTCCAGAACAGCTGAGGCTCTCATGCATGTTTCAGTGTTACTTGCCTCGAAGTGAGCATAGAAGTAATTGGTCTCGTCTGGTAGGCTCGTGTCACTGGGCAGCTCTCGGCTGTGCTTCGATTTGTAGTCTGTGGTTGACAAGTGTCGGAGTCAGTGTAGTACGATTAAATCTTAGTCCTGTATTGATGCTTTGCCTGTTTGATGGTTCATCAGAGGGGATAGCAGGATTTCTTATTAGTCCCGCTCCATATTAGTCCCGCTCCTTGAAAGCGGCAGCATTACCCTTTAGCTCAATGCGGATGTTGCCTGTATTCCATGGCTTCTGGTAGGGGTATGTACGTAAAGTCACTGTGGGGACGACGTCATCGATGCACTTATTGATGAAGCCAGTGACTGATGTGGTGTACTCCTCAATGCCATCGGAAGAATCCCAGAACATATTCCAGTCTGTGTTAGCAAAACAGTCCTGTAGCTTAGCATCTGCTTCATCTGACCACTTTTTCATTTACTGAGTCACTGGTGCTTCCTGCTTTAATTTTTGCTTGTAAGCAGGAATCAGGAGGATAGAATTATGGTCAGATTTGCCAAAATGGAGGGCGAGGGAGAGCTTCGTACGTACTCTGCGTGTAGAGTAAAGGTGGTCTAGAGTTCTTTTCTCCTCTGGTTGCACATTTAACATGCTGGTGGAAATTTGCTAAAACTTATTTAAGTTTCCCTGCATTAAAGTCCCTGGCCACTAAGAGCGCCGCCTCTGGATGAGCGTTTTCCTGTTTACTTATGCCCGTATACAGCTCATTGAGTTCGGTCTTAGTGCCAGCATCAGTCTGTGGTGGTACGCAGACAGCTACAAAAAATACAGATGAAAACTCTCTAGGTACATAGTGTGGTCTACAACTTATCATGCGATACTCTACCTCAGGCAAGAAAAACCTTGACTTCCTTAGATATCGTGCACCAGCTGTTGTTCACAATTATACATAGGCCGCCACCCCTTGTCTTACCAGAGGGTGCTGTTCTATCCGGCCGATACAGTGTAAAACTCGGCAGCTGCATGTTGTTCATGTCGTCGTTCAGCCACA
The DNA here is from genome assembly GCF_036934945.1 of Oncorhynchus masou masou. Lineage (NCBI taxonomy): Eukaryota > Metazoa > Chordata > Actinopteri > Salmoniformes > Salmonidae > Oncorhynchus > Oncorhynchus masou. The sequence continues at coordinate 52,114,578 of NC_088232.1, forward strand.
TAAAATAGGGTTTTTAATCTCCCTTTGGTAGTTTAATCTTGCTCCTAGGACATCAATTGTATTTTCCAATGATTGCATGTTTGCCAATAGAACAGGATGGCAGTGGGGGTTTACTCACTCACCTACGAATTCTCAGAACGCAGCCCGACACCCCACCCCCTTTTCCTCCGTCTTCTCTTCACGCAAATGACGGGGATTTGGGCCTGTTCCCGGGAAAGCAGTATACCATTCAAGCTTCTACCAGCTGGTGGTGAGTAATCGCTGTTCTGATGTCCAGAAGTTATTTTCGGTCATAAGAGACGGTAGCAACAACATTATGTACAACATAAGTTACAAACAATGCTATTTTTTTAATACAAATAACACAGTTGGTGTCACGTTCTGACCTTAGTTCCTTTATTTATGTCTTTGTGTTAGTTTGGTCAGGGCGTGAGTTGGGGTGGGTAGTCTATGTTCTTTTTTCTATGTTGTGTTTATGTGTTTGGCCTGGTATGGTTCTCAATCAGAGGCAGGTGTCATTCGTTGTCTCTGATTGAGAATCATACTTTGGTAGCATTTTCCCACCTGTGTTTTGTGGGTGATTATTTTCTGTTTAGTGTTTTTTCTTCACCTTACAGAACTGTTTCGGTTTCGTTTCATTCTCTTTGTTATTTTTGTTTAGTGTTCTGAGTTTAAATAAATATATCATGAACACATACCACGCTGCGCTTTGGTCCTCCTCTCCTTCCACCGAATAGACAACCGTTACAGTTGGTTAGGAGCACATGAAACATCAGCCACCCTGTATAGCCATCATTCAATGAGTTCACAACAAGATGCAGTTGTACAGAAGCCTTCACTTCCCACACCTCAAGACCCAGTACCCTGGTGGTGGGAGAAGAGAGACACCCTTCTCATCTTGTCAGAGCTCTTCGACATGCACTTGAGTGTCTTCACCTTCCCTGTTTCTCAACTGCAGGTGATGCAATTAGCCAGGAGAGATCACACATTCTGCTAACAAAAGTTGACATGTCGAAATTTCTACAGAAGAAGTGTTCATTTTGAAGTCTATGACACCACAAAACAAATATACCACAATGCAAAAAAAATATGGTTCTATTATTTCAAACTTTTGGTGAACCTTTGTTTTCAACCCCATTTCATAAGAAGCAACTTCCAGTAATGTGTTAATGTGGTAAATCTCAATTATTTAAAAGAGCAAAAATACTTGAGATCCAAATCTTTTAAACCAAAGTTGTGTTTTTGTCACGACTTCTGCCGAAGTCGTTGCCTCTCCTTGTTCGGGCGGTGCTCGGCGTTCGACGTCACCGGTCTTCCAGCCATCATTGATCCTTTTTTCATTTTCCATTGGTTTTGTCTTGTCTTCCCACACACCTGTTTTCAATCCCATCCATTACCTGTTGTGTATTTAACCCTCTGTTTCCCCTCATGTCTTTGTCAGAGATTGTTTATTGTCAGTGTAGTGTTTTTGTTGTATAGGTGCGCGACGGGTCTTCGTACCCATATTTGTTTATGTTCTTTTTCCTGTTTAGTGTTATGGAGCATGTTACTTGGACATTATTAAAAGACTCCATTTTACACTCCGCTTGACTCTCCTGCGCCTGACTTCCCTGCCACCTATACACATATGCCTGACAGTTTTGACTAAACCCAAAGAGTGATCTACTAGGATGTAATAGCACAAACATTTGATCCATGCCTCTTTTTAAAGTTTTAGAGAGGGGGCAAATAATTTTTAAAACACAGTTTGGAATTTAGGTCATGGCATTTTCCCCTCGACTTCCAGGAGGACATAAACATACTTCAAAGATTTATGTAGAGAAAATACTGCTGGACAATACACATGATAGGGGACTCAACACGATAATTAAATCTAGCATTCGATCTGGATGCAGATGGGGTGACGTTCCAAGATGGCGTAGCAGTAAGTCGTCCTGTCGTATCGTCTCTCTGTAAGTATCGTCTCTTTTCGTTTTAGATATTTTTCTTCGCATATCTTTAAAAACATTTTTGCTCGCCTTTTGCACACATTGTATATAGACTCCCCTTTTTTTCTACTGTGTTATTGACTTGTTAATTGTTTACTCCATGTGTAACTCTGTGTTGTCTGTTCACACTGCTATGCTTTATCTTGGCCATGTCGCAGTTGTAAATGAGAACTTGTTCTCAACTAGTCTACCTGGTTAAATAAAGGTGAAAGAAAAAAAGAAAAAAGAAAAAAGAAAGTACAAAGCCTATTAGTGCCATAAGCCTGTAGCTGGGAATCCATCCAATTGGCCAATGAAAAACAAATATGCGAATAATTGTAAAATCCACATAAGAAATATACATGCATTTTCCCCCCAGAGATGTGCTTCCCTAAAAGGTACTTATTGCGGATAAAAGACTGTGCGTGATGACGTAGTGCACATTTAAAAAAAAAAAAACATAATTTTTGTATTTTTTGTATTTCAATTTCCCATGTACCGAATTAAAAATGACAAGTTAAATGTGTTTCCATCGCATTTTCCACTTCTCTTATGGTTCTGTCACTAAAAACGTTGCATTGTAATAGCGAAAGTGCCCACTCTGGTCTTGGCACTGTGCTCTAGCCAACAGCTCGCACTCATAGTGTGGTGCGGGTATAGGCAACATGATGAGATTATTATGGGATAAGATTATTTTTTATTTGTCAAACGGCAGCCAAGTATCATGTCACCAGAACCTTCAATCGAAAAGAACATCAAGCTCATCGCCGTGAACTTTAATCTGTAGATGAATAAACTGCATGGTTTCCCGAGTCGTAGGAAAAAGACCACACACTATCATTGCGCGTAACTCCCAATTTATTTAAAAAATGTTCTACTTCATTTTCATAATCTGCAGCACCACCCAAACATCAACATGATGGGAAAATTGTGCGTTTCTATGTTTTGTAGTAAAAAATAATAAAATGGGAAGATAAGTGTTTCAGTTGACATCGTCGGTGTGCATTTAAAAAAAAAGAATTACTAATGGTAATTAGTAATGATTGATGATGTCATTGGAAAATTTATTCTTTACTACAAAAAATAGAAACGTGCCCTTTCCACATACAGTACCAGTGAAAAGTTTGGACACACCTACTCATTCAAGGGTCTTTATTTTTGACTATTTTCTACATTGTAGAATACAGTAAAAATTAAAAGAACAACCCTGGAATGAGTAGGTGTGTCCAAACTTTTCACTGGTACTGTATGTTGATTTTGCGGTGGTGCTGCTGGAGCTTCATTAAGCTCCCTAACTACTGTCAACTGGCCAATCACATCTGTGGCAGCTGGATATGATACTAATAAACATTTAAAAAAATATAAAAAATAATTGAGTCAAAGGACCAGTGGAATCAATACCGTAATCAATAACGTCCTGTGTTTTAAATATATTTCCACACTATGATGTTGGAATAATACTTGTGAAATTGTGAAAATTATGATAACGTCCTTTTAGTGTTAGAGCTGTTTGAAAAGACCACCTGAAATTTCAGCCTGTTTTTGGGGATGACATCACCAGGAGGTCAATTAATGAGTAGTCCAATAAGAAAGAGAGTTCCAAACCTCTGTGCCAATAACAGCTAGTTTTCAGTCCCCCCCCCCACTCTGACACAGTCCTTAAATACATTCTTGCTTGAGAAATTTGCTAAGAAGCTGTTTCTTTTTGACCATGTTAAATGAAAACAATCACAGTAAGGGAATTAATTGTTACCCAGAAATCATTGAGATATTTAAAATTAAAATAAAAGACTGCATTGGACATTTTAACTTGTATTTCATTACAGAAAAGAATCTGAAGGTGCATCGGGGCGGCAGGTGGGCCAGTAACCGAAAGGTTGCTGGATCGAATCCCCAAGCTGATAAGGTAAAAAAAATCTGTGGTTCTGCCCTTGAATAAGGCAGTTAACCCACTGTTCCTCGGCCGTCATTATAAATAACAATTTGTTCTTAACTGACTTGCCTAGTTAAATAAAGGTTACATTTTAAAAAGCTAAATCAACATACAACAAATGGAGATTAAACATCTCTATTTGGCTTGGGATGAAAGGCTTGGAGTTGAAGCAGATTGGATTGGAAAGGCAGTGTAGCATCGGTGGAGGGAGGGGGCATCGATGGCACAGCCAGAGAGAAGACAGTCTGACATACAGGCCCGGAGCGCTTCATCAGTGCACCAAATCTACTTCTCCGACGGTCAGTTCCTCTATAGGACACTCTCCTCAGTGGGTATTGGTCTTTCATTCAGGAGCACCCACCTGGTACCTTCAAGCATGTTGTTATATATCATATCAGAAACTGGAAGGGAAAAAACTACCACATGAGAAACCAGAGGAAACAGCCACATGAGAAACAGCCACATGAGAAACCAGGGGAGAGAAACAGCCACGTGAGAAACCAGGGGAGAGAAAAAGCCACATGAGAAACAGCCACATGACAAACCAGGGGAGAGAAAAAGCCACGTGAGAAACCAGGGGAGAGAAAAAGCCACATGAGAAACCAGGGGAAACAGCCACATGAGAAACCAGGGGAGAGAAACAGCCACATGAGAAACCAGGGGAGAGAAACAGCCACATGAGAAACCAGGGGAGAGAAACAGCCACATGAGAAACCAGGGGAGAGAAAGCCACATGAGAAACAGCCACATGAGAAACCAGGGGAGAGAAACAGCCACATGAGAAACCAGGGGAGAGAAACAGCCACATGAGAAACCAGGGGAGAGAAACAGCCACATGAGAAACCAGGGGAGAAAAAAGCAGCCACATGAGAAACCAGGGGAGAGAAACAAACAGCCACATGAGAAACAGCCACATGACAAACCAGGGGAGAAAACAGCCACATGAGAAACCAGGGGAGAGAAAAAGCCACATGAGAAACAGCAGAGAAACCAGGGGAGAAACAGCCACATGAGAAACCAGGGGAGAGAAAAGCAGAAACCACATGAGAAACAGCCACATGAGAAACCAGGGGAGAGAAACAGCCACATGAGAAACCAGCCACATGAGAAACAGCCACACATGAGAAACCAGGGGAGAGAAACAGCCACGTGAGAAACCAGGGGAGAGAAAAAGCCACATGAGAAACAGCCACATGAGAAACCAGGAAACCAGGGAGAGAAAAAGCCACATGAGAAACCAGGGGAGAGAAACCACATGAGAAACCAGGGGAGAGAAACAGCCACGTGAGAAACCAGGGGAGAGAAAAAGCCACATGAGAAACAGCCACATGAGAAACCAGGGGAGAGAAACAGCCACATGAGAAACCAGGGGAGAGAAACAGCCACATGAGAAACCAGGGGAGAGAAACAGCCACATGAGAAACAGCCACATGAGAAACCAGGGGAGAGAAACAGCCACATGAGAAACCAGGGGAGAGAAACAGCCACATGAGAAACCAGGGGAGAGAAACAGCCACATGAGAAACCAGGGGAGAGAAACAGCCACGTGAGAAACCAGGGGAGAAAAACAGCCACATGAGAAACAGCCACATGAGAAACCAGGGGAGAGAAACAGCCACATGAGAAACCAGGGAGAGAAACAGCCACGTGAGAAACCACATGAGAAACCAGGGAGAGAAAACAGCCACGTGAGAAACCAGGGGAGAGAAAAAGCCACATGAGAAACAGCCACATGACAAACCAGGGGAGAGAAACAGCCACATGAGAAACCAGGGGAGAAAAACAGCCACATGAGAAACCAGGGGAGAGAAACAGCCACATGAGAAACCAGGGGAGAGAAACAGCCACATGAGAAACCAGGGGAGAGAAACAGCCACATGAGAAACAGCCACATGAGAAACCAGGGGAGAGAAACAGCCACATGAGAAATCAGGATTCGTGGTAACACTGGTCTGATATTGATGGCCTTCGGGATTCATGGTAACACTGGTCTGATATTGGCGCCTTCAGGATTCATGGTAACACAGGGGTGATATTGATGGCCTTCAGGATTCATGGTAACACTGGTCTGATATTGATGGCCTTCAGGGATTCATGGTAACACTGGTCTGATATTGATGGCCTTCAGGATTCGTGGTAACACTGGTCTGATATTGATGGCCTTCAGGATTCATGGTAACACTGGTCTGATATTGGCGCCTTCAGGATTCATGGTAACACAGGGGTGATATTGACGGCCTTCAGGATTCATGGTAACACTGGTCTGATATTGGCGCCTTCAGGATTCATGGTAACACAGGGGTGATATTGACGCCTTCAGGATTCATGGTAACACTGGTCTGATATTGGCGCCTTCAGGATTCATGGTAACACAGTGGTGATATTGACGCCTTCAGGATTCATGGTAACACTGGTCTGATATTGATGGCCTTCAGGATTCATGGTAACACAGGGGTGATATTGATGGCCTTCAGGATTCATGGTAACACTGGTCTGATATTGGCGCCTTCAGGATTCATGGTAACACTGGTCTGATATTGGCGCCTTCAGGAATCATGGTAACACTGGTCTGATATTGGCGCCTTCAGGATTCATGGTTGTGAGACTTATTTTGACATAGAACTAATATCATCTGGTAAACATTCCCACACTAGTATCATAAATTAATACATTGTTGAATAAATCTTTTAAATTACTTAGGATTTTTTTTTTTTACGTCTGTGTAAATTGGCTTACTTGCTTGTGCATTATGGGTCAGCTCATAAGGGTAATATCAGTAACACTTTATTTTACAGACCACTACTTTACAACGTTGACTTAATAACAACTTATTAAAACGGTAATGAACAAATAACCTCATAGTAAATAACAATAATGAATAATTAATTGATGACAACAACAACAAAAAAACGTTACCATATTACACTTGGTTCCAGGCAGCGAGCAATTGTGTGGAATTATTTTAGAAATACCAGAAACATTCCATTATTATTGATTGATTATAGAACTGAAGCAGAGCATATAGCAGTAATCGCCTAGAAGTCAAATGGAACAAGAACAAGACTACAGAACAGTACTACTGGGTCCATAGTCCACATGCAGCAATGGATAGAAACGATCAGTTCCAAAAGGATAAAAGACAAATACTGGGTGTTCTTGGCAGGTGTCACAATCACTGCTTTTGTCAGGCTTGGTCTTTCATCCGTTTCCCTTTCTTTCAGTCTGGAATCAAAATTGAAGTCAATGGAATACAGGCAGAGGATGAAAAACCACACAGAAGTACTCATGGCAGCTTCCCCCTGGTTGGAGGTCATTTAAACCTACGGGTTAATGTCATGACAGCTTCCCTCTGGTTGGAGGTCATTTAAACCTACCCTCGAGGGATAATGTCATGGCAGCTTCCTTCTGGTTGGAGGTTGTTTAAACCTACCCTTGAGGGATAATGTCATGACAGCTTCCTTCTGTTTGGAGGTCATTTAAACCTACCCTTGAGGGATAATGTCATGGCAGCTTCCTTCTGGTTGGAGGTCATTTAAACCTACCCTCGAGGGATAATGTCATGACAGCTTCCCTCTGGATGGAGGTCATTTAAACCTACCTTAGAGGGATAATGTCAGCAAATTTATGCCACTAGGCTACGCTGCCGCCCCTCCACTCTAACCACTAGGCTACGCTGCCGCCCCTCCACTCTAACCACTAGGCTACGCTGCCGCCCCTCCACTCTAACCACTAGGCTACCTGCCGCCCCTCCACTCTAACCACTAGGCTACGCTGCCGCCCCTCCACTCTAACCACTAGGCTACGCTGCCGCCCCTCCACTCTAACCACTAGGCTACGCTGCCCCCCCAAATGCAATCTGGGGCTGTCAAAAGTACACCTATTTCTCTTACATTTGACTGTTGTGACCATTCAGGAATTCAAGAAGAATTACAATCCAGCATAATGATTTATAGTAAATATAATTTTAATAATAATAATAATAATAACAATTACAAAATCAGAAGCAGTATGCCTGCAAAGTTAAACAGGTCTTACACTAATCAGTAGAATCTAGTGAACGCACTTACGAAATGCCCGATTTTAAAGGAGACGAGGAAGATAAGAAAAATACAAATAAAAAAAAATCTCATTTTGAAATGCATGGGACATCATTAAAATTCATGAGGTCCCTGCCTTAGATCAAAATGAAAATGTCAATGAAAGATTGTTGGGGCACTAATAATTATGCTACGGAGGAGTTGCATTTTAATTTACTAAGTAAACATCTCAGGACAATATTTAAATAGGTAACTAGGTAAATAACACCAAGCCTCAAAGGAAACATAGGAGAATCATTATCTGTTTGAGAATGTATTGCTTCCCATCAGTACAATGGAGCGTGGTGGTGGTGGTGGTGGTGCTGGTGGTGGTGGTGGTGGCCGTGGTGTTGGTGGTGGTGGTGGCCGTGGTGGTGGTGGTGGTGGTGGCCGTGGTGGTGGTGGCCGTGGTGGTGGTGGCCGTGGTGGTGGTGGCCGTGGTGGTGGTGGCCGTGGTGGTGGTGGTGGTGGTGGCCGTGGTGGTGGTGGTGGTGGTGGTGGTGGTGGCCGTGGTGGTGGTGGCCGTGGTGGTGGTGGTGGTGGTGGTGGTGGTGGTGGTGGTGGTGGTGGTGGCCGTGGTGGCCGTGGTGGTGGCCGTGGTGGTGGTGGTGGTGGTGGTGGCCGTGGTGGTGGTGGTGCTGGTGGTGGTGGTGGTGCTGGTGGTGGTGGCGGCGGCTCTGGATATGGCATTCTCAAAACAGATACTAGAGCAGGACTGACTTGTTTTAATATTAATGCCTGATTGATTTCCTGGCTACAACTCCATCGACTTTCACACTACACTGGGGGTGTAATTACGTTTCTGCTGCCCATGCTAAAAGGAGGAGAGGGGGGGGTGCATGTTTTTTTTTGTACTTCACAGTTTTCATTACAGCATAAATCAAAGGAGGTGTTTAAAATAAAGAATAATAACCGAAAAGACCAAATCCTGAAGGCCGATTAGAACATAGTTTGATAGTACAGATACTGCCGGGCATCATATACCTCAGAATGGGTGATCAGTCCCTGGAGAATGTAACTGAAGTGATGGATGAGGGGGTCAGATAATGTTTTTCTCTATTAGCAATATAATGTGGGATCGTCTACAGAACTAAGACTGTAAACATTCTTCTAAAATGACGTAAGGGTAGTTTAAAAGGTCCATGTTCTTCTTCCCACCACGGGATCAACAGCCTGTATTTCCACTGTTGGGTCTGGTTTTTAGGCTGAGTTGACAAAACATTAGGAACACCTCTTTCCATGACATAGACTGACCATGAAGGGCAGAAGACAGATTAAAGATGTTTAAGCTTTGAGACATTTGAGACATGGATTGTGTATGTGCCATTTTAGAGGGTGAATGGGCAAGACGAAAGGTGCATTGCTTGCTGTTTGGGGGTTTTGGTCTGGGTTTCTGTACAGCACTTTGTGGCATCCACTGATGCAAAAAGAGCTTTATAAATACATTTGATTGATTGCAAATCTACACAGAGTGCACAAAACATTAGGAACACCTTCCTAATATTGAGTTGCACCCCCCCCCCCCACACACACACACTTTTGCCCTGAGAACAGCCTCAATTCGTCGGCCCATGGACTCTACAAGGCGTCGAAAGCGTTCCACAGTGATGCTGGACCAATGTTGACTCCAACGCGCCCCACAGTTGTCAAGTTGGCTGGATGCCATTTGGGTGGAGGACCATTCTTGACACACATGGGAAAAACTGTTGAGTGAAAAACCCAGCAGCTTTGCAGTTCTTGATATACTCAAACCGGTGCGCCTGGCACCTACTACCAGACCCATTTCAAAGTCACTTAAATCTTTCGTCTTGCCCATTCACCCTCTAAAATTGGCACATACACAATCCATGTCTCAAATGTCTCAAAGCTTAAACATCTTTAATCTGTCTTCTGCCCTTCATGGTCAGTCTATGTCATGGAAAGAGGTGTTCCTAATGTTTTGTCAACTCAGCCTAAAAACCAGACCCAACAGTGAAATACAGGCTGTTGATCCCGTGGTGGGAAGAAGATGAATGGTTGAACACCTGTCACGGCTTTCGTTGGGGGACGGAGAGCCTTTCTGTTTCAGTATCCTGGTCGGCCACGGCCAGAGTCACACCTTCAGTGTGGAGAAGACCTCTTTGCTGTTTCCCGTTACCACGCCGCTTGGTCCTGTTGTGGTGGGTGATTCTGTCACGGCTTTCATTGTGGGAAGGAGGAGCGGACCAAAATGCAGCGTAGTTGTGATTCATTTGATTTAATAAGGAAACTATACACGATTAAACTAACAAAATAACAAACGTACGTAAACCGAAAACAGCCCTATCTGGTGCAAAACACAGAGACAGGAACAATCACCCACAAACACACAGTGAAACCCAGGCTACCTAAATATGGTTCCCAATCAGAGACAATGACTAACACCTGCCTCTGATTGAGAACCATATTAGGCCAGACATAGAAATAGACAAACAAGACATCCAACATAGAATGCCCACTCAGATCACACCCTGACCAACCACAACATAGAAACATACAAATAAACTATGGTCAGGGTGTAACAGTAACCCCCCCCCCCCCCCAAGGCGCGGACTCCGGCCGCAAAACCTCAACCTATCGGGGAGGGTCTGGGTGGGCATCTGTCCGCGGCGACGGCTCCGGTGCTGGACGTGGCCCCCACTTCACCATAGTCCTCCCCCACCTTGTCCGCTTCTGTGACCTCCTAGCCACAGCAACCCTACTAAATAACACGGGACAGAGGGGCAGCTCGGGACAGAGGGGCAGCTCGGGACAGAGGGGCTCCTCAGACTCCGGCAGCAGCGCCGGACAGGCTGGAGACTCCGGCAGCAGCGCCGGACAGGCGGGAGACTCCGGCAGCAGAGGAGAGGAGGAAGGCTCTGTCAGATCCTGGCTGACTGGCGGATCTGGAAGAGTCTGGTTGACTGGCGGATCTGGAAGAGTCTGGTTGACTGGCGGATCTGGAAGAGTCTGGTTGACTGGCAGATCTGGAAGTGTCTGGTTGACTGGCAGATCTGGAAGAGACTGGCTGACTGGCAGATCTGGAAGAGACTGGCTGACTGGCGGATCTGGAAGAGTCTGGCTGACTGGCGGATCTGGAAGAGTCTGGCTGACTGGCGGATCTGGAAGAGTCTGGCTGACTGGCGGATCTGGAAGAGTCTGGCTGACTTGCGGATCTGGAAGAGTCTGGCTGACTGGCGGATCTGGAAGAGTCTGGTTGAATGGCAGATCTGGAAGAGTCTGGCTGACTGGCGGATCTGGAAGAGTCTGGCTGACTGGCGGATCTGGAAGAGTCTGGCTGACTGGCGGATCTGGAAGAGTCTGGCTGACTGGCGGATCCTTGCAGACTGACGGCTCTGGCTGCTCCATGCTGACTGGCAGCTCTGGCTACTCCATGCTGACTTGCAGCTCTGGCTGCTCCATGCTGACTGGCGGCTCTGGCTGCTCCATGCAGACTGGTATCTCTGGCGGCTTCTTGCAGACTGACAGCTCTGGCGACATCTTGCAGACTGACAGCTCTGGCTGCTTCATGCAGACTGGCAGCTCTGGCTGCTTCATGCAGACTGGCAGCTCCTTGCAGACTGACAGCTCCTTGCAGACTGACAGCTCCTTGAAGACTGGCAGCTCCTTGCAGACTGGTAGCTCTGGCTGCTCCATGCAGACTGACAGCTCTGGCTGTTCCATGCAGACTGACAGCTCTGGCTGTTCCATGAAGACTGACAGCTCTGGCTGTTCCATGAAGACTGACAGCTCTGGCTGTTCCATGAAGACTGACAGCTCTGGCTGCTCCATGCAGACTGGCAGCTCTGGCTGCGCTAAACGGGCAGGAGACTCCGGCAACGCTGTAGAGGCGGAAGGCTCTGGCAGCGCTAAACAGGCAGGAGAGGAGGAAGGCTCTGGCTGCGCTGAACAGGCGGGAGACTCCGGCAGCGCAGGAGAGGAGGAAGGCTCCGGCAGCGCTGGAGAGGCGAGGCGCACTGTAGGCCTGATGCGTGGTGCTGGCACTGGTGGTACTGGGCCGAGGACACGCACAGGAAGCCTGGTGCGGGGAGCTGCCACCGGAGGGCTGGGGTGTGGAGGTGGTACTGGGTAGACCGGACCGTGCAGGCGCACTGGAGCTCTTGAGCACCGAGCCTGCCCAACCTTACCTGGTTGAATACTCCCGGTCGCTCTGCCAGTGCGGCAAGGTGGAATAGCCCGCACTGGGCTATGCAGGCGAACCGGGGACACCGAGCGTAAGGCTGGTGCCATGTAAGCCGGCCCAAGGAGACGCACTGGAGACCAGATGCGTAGAGCCGGCTTCATGGCATTTGGCTCGACGCTCAATCTAGCCCGGCCGATACGTGGAGCTGGAATAGAATGCACCAGGCTATGCACCCGCACTGGAGACACCGTGCGCACCACAGCATAACACGGTGCCTGCCCGGTCTCTCTAGCCCCCCGGTAACCACAGGAAGTGCGTCGCCATACTCCCTGTGAGCCCCCACCCAATAAATTTTTGGGGCTGACTCTCAGGCTTCCATCCGCGTCGCCGCGCTGCCTCCTCATACCAGCCCCTCTCAGCTCTCTCCGCCTCTAGTTCTTCTTTGGGGCGGCGATATTCTCCAGGCTGATCCCAGGGTCCTTCTCCGAATAATTCCTCCTCCCATGTCTATTCCTCCTTTAGTTGCTCCTTGGGGCGGCTACACTCCCCTGGTTTAGCCCAGGGTCCTCTCCCGTCGAGGATTTCCTCCCAAGTGCAAAAGTCCTTTTTACGCTGCTCCTGCTGCTGCCTTTGCTGTTTCCCGTTACCACGCCGCTTGGTCCTGTTGTGGTGGGTGATTCTGTCACGGCTTTCGTTGTGGGAAGGAGGAGCGGACCAAAATGCAGCGTAGTTGTGATTCATTTGATTTAATAAGGAAACTATACACGATTAAACTAACAAAATAACAAACGTACGTAAACCGAAAACAGCCCTATCTTGTGCAAAACACAGAGACAGGAACAATCACCCACAAACACACAGTGAAACCCAGGCTACCTAAATATGGTTCCCAATCAGAGACAATGACTAACACCTGCCTCTGATTGAGAACCATATCAGGCCAGACATAGAAATAGACAAACAAGACATCCAACATAGAATGCCCACTCAGATCACACCCTGACCAACCAAAACATAGAAACATACAAATAAACTATGGTCAGGGTGTGACAACACCTTGTGAAAAATAGTGTTTAATCATGACTGAGATTCATAACAGAAGACAATTATTTCTGACTAAAAGGGTTTGCTCACCAGTAAAGAATAAACTTATCTAACAATCTATTTTCTTGTCTGCGAGCTTTAAGATACATTCAGTGACGCTTCTGAGCATGTATTGACTCACAGGAATTCACTCCGTCATGCAACGTGACGGCCGCGTGACAAGAAATGCTAATGGGTTTAACCTCTTCACTTCATACTCTCTCTGGGTGCATTTATGCAGGCAGCCCATTCTGATCTTTTACTGGTAAATGAGCTGATCTGATTGATCAAAAGACCAATTAGTGGAAAAAAGATCAGAAATGGACTGGCTGTGTAAACGCAGTACGTGTTTATGTCGGAAGTCTTACCGCTACGTATGATTACGTCATATCTACATTTAACATCAAAGATCCAACTTTTGTCTCTCCAGGTCTTTCTGACATTGGAGGGTTATTTCACCGAGAGCAAACAAAAATTTGGGAAATTCACTTTCAATAACGGAAGAATATCAGGGGGGGTTATAAACAAGTTGAAAACATGTACATTGCATGAGTCATTTAACATCATGGGGAAGGAGAGGGGGGACCAACGATGGAGAAATATCAGACTGAGCCTCGATCTCAGGGACAATGTCTGCCGTTTATACAGGCAGCCCAATTCTGATCCACGAATCGGTCTTTTGATTAATCAGATCAGCTCTTTCGACCAATAATTTTGCAAAAAATAAATAAAAATGGTTCCCCTATGGGGAGTCACGACTTAAACTCCGGCATAGTTTATAAACCAGACCTGCATCCACTATGAGTGAACCGAGCCCATTGACAACAAATACATGCTAGTCTTATTATTATTATGGTCAACTGTTTTAGGTCTATACAAGGTCTAACCCCACCAGACACGTTCACGTCGGTTTTGTCTAACTCCACCAGACGTGTTCATATCCTCACACAGGTTAAATACCAAAACCAACTGTGAACCAACTATATTAATTTGGGGACAGGTCAAAACACAAACATTCATGGACATTTAGCTAGCTTGCTGTTGCAGGCTAATTTGTCCTGGGAGATAAAATAACAACCCAATGTTTATCTGTAATGAATATGGCCCTTTTTATTACAGATGTTTATAGAATTTTGACCCATTTTTGATTCACATAAAAGTGTTCTCTACTCCGATGATTGATCTACAGATAAAAAGGGGAAACCTAGTTAGTTTTTAGTTTTGTTTTCTTTAATTAATCTCTCCTCGTTCAGCTTCTTCTTCTGTGGATTTAATATGGCGGTTGGCAACCAACTTAAAAGGTGCGTTATCGTCCACCAACTGAACTGGAGTGTGGACCTTGTTCATCTTTCCATTACCCACGTGGGTATATGCTCGTAAAAACCAATGAGTAAATGGGAGAGGCGGGACTTGCAGGGTGTCATTAGAATAGAACCAAGTTCTATATTAGCGCCTGGCTACACAGACACCCGGGAGCAGTTTGGATGAAATGATTGAATAACATGCATGTTAGGTTAACCCAAGATGGGGCTGGCAGGAAGCCTACACTCTTAGAAAGAGAAGTGCTTAGTAAAGCCATATAGGGGTCTTCTGTTTGTCCCCACAGGGGAACCATTTTTCTCCCAAAAAGGGTTCTTAGGCTGAGAATGATTCTAGGTCGAACCCTTTGCCTTGCAAAGAACCCTCATCTTCCAAAAAGGGTTCTTCATATGAAAATGGTTCTTGGTAGAAACCAATCCCTCTGCAAAGAACCCTTTTGGAACCCTAAGAGTCTAGTGGTTCGAGCGCTGGGCCAGTAACCAAAATGTCACTGGTTTGAATCCTCGAGTTGACAAAGTCAAAACAAATCTGCCGATGTGCCCTTGAGCATGGCACTGAACCCTAATATCTCCAAGGTCACCGTTGATAATGGCTGATCCCTGGCCGTGACACCCATGGGATATGCAACAACAAAAAAACATTTCCAATTCACACATATTAATACACACATGTGAAATAGCACAAATATAATAGAACAAATAAGCACCTACCGAATGTATTTAAAATTCGAATAGGCTTAGGGCCAAACCTCAAACATACATAGATGGGAGATGATGAACGTATGGGTTGCACCACAACTAATGAGTAAAATATCTCAGTGTAGGTATTCTTCGTACCATCCCACTCTTGACAACATGTGACAATTGTCAATAAAATTGTAACAAAAAATAAAAAAATAATTAAAAATTATATAAAAGTCATTTTAAGTTCAAATAAGACCCAACCAAAACCATACAATAATAACTCATATGTGGTAAATAGTCTAGCTGCTTTCTATATTAGCCAAGTCTGGTATTAGATGAGATATTCTTGTGTATCATACTTATTGATAAGCACAAGCCTACGTAGGAACAGTAGTTGTAATCCAATACGGGAACTCAATGAATGTATGAAGGCAGAACAGATTGTCAACGTAACAACAAACAAAAACACGTTCTATGAGTGCAATATTTCTTCAAATTCTTGCTGCTTCTCAAGCATCCACGGTGCAATTATATACTGCTGTGATCATTTGTTTAAAACCTGACCTTCTCTTTACAGCAGAACTGGGGCATATCTGATTAAATACACTAAAACATCATACATCTTTAGTAGGCTAAATAAAGACACCGAGACCCTCTACTTGCCCAAGTTGGAACCAAGAGGCTGGCTGGTCGCTCTAACAGTTCAGGTTGCTGTTTCCCGGGCACATTCATTTCCCATACAGCCGCTGGCTCTGTCCACTGAACTCGAAGAGACTTTCATAAGTCATTTATCCAACAATAGTCGAGTAGTGCCGTTCAACTATATCCCAGTCACCGAAAGAGGCACACGGACGTACGGACAGACCGAGCATATAGCCTAGCCCCAGTACGCAACTCGAGTAGATAAGGAAGGTAGGCAGGCTACCGAGCTCAACGCTGCACTGTCTCCAGTCTCTATATCACATTTTCCGACGGTGATTATGGATCTGATAGATAGTCACGCAATACATAGCAACTATGAGAAAAACAAATCCACAGCTCAGTGACAGATAGGTGAATCCATGATTAAGGTCGAAACAGCTTCCGCTGCTACGTTGTTAACTGCATTCTGTCGTCGTACTCGGTGAAACGCGGGACAGTCCAAACGTTGTCTTCTTCACCCGCTGCCTCCCCCTCCCTCCTCCCGCATCTTATTTTTAACCATTGCGATGGGTCCAGTAGGCCTTTGAATTAACATGTTTACACACATTCTCTGTTGTCAATTGTCACTGCAGGATTTAGTTCGTGAACTAATTTTCTCCTTCAAAAATGTCTACATTCTATGATTGACTTTAGCTGTATCCAAATGACGCTGAGCAAAGGGAATTGGGATATTTGTGAAGCAGAGATTTCATCAAATGCGATTTAATGCGTTGTGTTTATTCACCGTTTCATCTCTGTGCCATCAAACCATCTCCAATTTGGCATCCAAATAAATACACTAAGTTCATTTACAATTCAATAGGACTACTGGAGTAGCCTGTTAATCAGCTATCGGCCTACTGATCCAGATCTAATAAATACTCTATTGTTGTCATTAGTTTATAATAAATTGCATTTATTTAATATCAAACAAACAATGCATACAAATTAATCGAATTTGAATTTCAAATAATTAAAAAGTTGTGTGGTAGGCCAAATATGTCACTCACAGGCCTGTAAACTATTCCTCTCAGTAATAAAGGACATGATTGACATTTACAGTCTAAGAAATTCATGTTGATTTTGTTATAATATACAGGGAGCAGAACTAGACTTCAAGACTCTCTGCAACAGACCTATACCTTCATTTTATCCATTCAATCCACAAACCAGATGTATTGTTGTGTTATTGTTGTTTAAAAAAACAATCATACAAAAACATTGTTATTAATAATGTATTTGTTAGAGAGCACTGTGTTTTTCTCGAAAGGTGTACAGGCAACAATAGTTGCAATATGTTCTTTGTACGCCAATCTACAGTTTTCAGAATACCCTAGAGATTAGAGTAAGCAGAGGGGCTTGTTATTTTTTCCACATTTCCCTCACCCTCAAATGGAAAAAGATCCCTCTTCTCCAGGCTAACTGTCCATGATGTGGATAACACTAATTGCAAAAAAATAAATAAAATGTGGCACTATACTCTCATTTCAACCAACGTAGCACAATACTCAAGACAGTTATGTAGTATCTGATTCTATATGTTTGATTCAGTCTGAGGTTCTGAAATTGAGGGGATTCATTAGCACTGTTAGCAGGTCTATTTACATGGGACAAACTATTGTGTTGCAGTTTGAAGAAAATACATCATCTGATGAAATTAAGTACTTGAGGTGTCATTTAATTTCTTGAGGTGAAAATGCAGTCTAACGTGTCAACTCTGAAAATCTTTCCATTAATGCAAATAGTAAGATCTAACTATGAAAGAGGAATTTCGTCTCTTTCGCTGAATAACTCTTATTGAATGAGTATTTTTGGAACTGGTTAAGGCATGGCTCTCCAACTCTGTTCCTGAAAAACTATTGATGTGAGAAATGACGGTGGAAACTAGTCTGAATACCAGTGTCTTTGGCCATGGTTCCACTCCTTGCAGCAGCGGCCCACCCATTAGGGGCGGCGCCCCACTTGTGATTGGTCTTCTTTTTTTTTCTTTTTTTTCTTCTTTTTTTATCTTGTGATTGGTCCCAAAAAAAGTTGAACTATATAATATATATGAAAAAAAAAATTCACGGATCAAGTTTCAAATGGTTGTAAAAGTGTGGCAAGTGTGTATATTTTCTTGTTTCAAATATATATTTTTCATAGCAAGCTGTTCAGTTACTTACTAATCTGTCCCTTAGTAAATGCAAGCAGTAGCAACAGCTCAGTGGCCGTGCGAACATTGCATACATCATTTTTCCAGCTATTTGCTATGAGGGGGGAAACTGCCCCAATAAACTCGCTGGATTTAATAGCATAAATTCTAACAGTACAAATCAAATGGACCATCCTGGTTTGACCAGTGTAGATTGTGTTCTGATCGGTTCACATATGACCAAAAAGATTAGAGTTGGTGGCGATATTTTATTCCGATGAAGAAAAAAACAACATCCAGAAATGAAATGTTGCGCTGCCCTCATGCACCAACTCCTCTTTTCCAGATGGATACAGTAGAAAGGGCTAAGAATAACAATTGTCTTGTTAGATAGCAATACAATATAGTGCAATGTACAGTATAGCCTATGGGCATGGGCTAGCCAACTTTTATCATGTAAAACAATGTACAGTACAGCCTATGGGCATGCCAACTTTTATAATGTATAACAATGTACAGTATAGCCAACTTTCATTAATTACAGCCAGGCTTTACGTACAGTTAGTACATGACATGCACTTGCAAACTAACAATAAAATATTGTCAAAAATATCATAACAAAGGGCCTCACGAGTGGTACAGTGGTCTAAGGCACTACAACGCAGTGCTGAGGCGCCACTTAAGCCTCGGGGTTCGATCCCAGGCTGTGTCACAGCCGGCCGTGAGCCCATGGGGCCGCGCACAATTGGCCCAGCGTCATCCGGGTTTGGCCGGGGGGACTTCCTTGGCTTGCTCTAGTGGCGGGCCGTGCACCTACAAACTGACTTCGGTTGGGCGTGTTTCCTCTCGACACATTGGAGCGGCTTTTTTAAAAGAGAAGTGTATTAAGAAGTGGCGCGACTTGGCGGGTCATGTTTCGAGAAAGACGCATGACTCTCAAACTTTGTCTCTCTCTGTTGGCGAGTTGCAGCGATGAGACAAAATCGTAACTCCCAATTTGGGAGAAATAGGGGGGGATATAAATATCATAACAAACAAAAACACATGACATACCAGTTAAAGAGACAAACGACATCCATAAATAAAATGTGCTGCCCTTGTGCACCAACTCTTCTTTAACGTACAGATTAACAGGGGACATGGCTAGCCCAATGACAACATACATTATAAAGTACAGTAGCTAGCATGTACAACGTTCACAAATCAACAGATGACAAGTTCATAAATGCTTAAATATCACAATATACTGGTAGAACATCACGATATTACAATATCACTGACTATATAAACTCAAATGTGTTTTCACATATAGGATTGATTCTGATTTTCATGGGACAAGTTCAGTGACCTACCTCTTCCACGTGGATACAGTAGACAGGAAAGAGGTAAGGGGGAAGTGGATATTTATGAGGGGGAAGGCAGAAGAAGAAGGAAGTGTGCGACATTAAAAAGGGCACTGACAACAACATGTACGGTAATATCAGACATGGAAACTATTCAGATTTTGTGTAATTATGCAACCTAAAATTCAACACTTGTTACATTGGGATGCTCAAATGTGTGTCCGTTCAGTCAGAACTGGGTCAGAACTGGCTCTAGTCCCCTCCCCCAATGAGTCTCTCTCGCCAGAGGGCTTATTTCCGCACGTGCTCTATCAGAGTTCAATCTTGGTTTCATCAGACCAGATAATCTTTTTTTCTCATAGTCTGAGAGTCTTTAGGTGCTATTTGGCAAACTCCAAGCGGGCTGTCATATGCCTTTTACTGAGGAGTGATTTCTGTCTGACCACTCGAGCATAAAGGCCTGATTGGTGGAGTACTCCAGAGGAACTCTGGAGCTCTGTCAGAATGACCATCGGGTTCTTGGTCATTTACCTGACCAAGGCCCTTCTCCCCCGATTGCTCAGTTTGGCCAGGCGACCAGCTCTGGGAAGAGTTTTGGTTGTTCCAAACATCTTCCATTTAAGAATGATGGAGGCCACTGTGTTCTCGGGGACCTTCAATGCCGTAGAAATGTTTTGGTACCCTTCCCCAGGTCTGTGCCTCGACACAATCCACACAATCCTGTCACGGCACTCTACGGACAATTCGTTTGACCTCATGGCTTAGTTTTTGCTCTGACATGCACCTGAGCTAAATTGTACGTAAATACATTTGCAAAAATGTCTAAAAATCTATTTTTATGGGGTATTGTGTGCAGATTGAGGAGGAAAGAAATGTAATTTAATCCATTTTAGAATAAGGCTGTAACGTAACAAAATATGTAACAGGTCAAGGGGTCTGAATACTTTCCGAATGCACTGTATACAAAGAAATGTCAATCTTTATTGTAATATGTTGTTAACCCATTGTATAAAAGTGATAATGCCCTTGAAGCCAGTGTTTGGAGCAGATATTGGCACGGTTTGCTTCTCAGGCATTATATCACTTAGGGTGTGTTCGTAAATTAAATCTGGAGTGCCACAGTGTGCTCTGAATGCGCTCTGGGCATTCCTAAATTCAAAATGTTGTCAGAGTGTTTGGCTCTTGGAGTGTTCAGAGCGCATAGTGGACACTCTGGCTGAGGAGAAGGGTTGACCCGAGCATTCTGACCTCACAATGCCAGTCAATCACCCAAGCTAACTGGCTACTTCCAGACACAAATGAGAGAGCAAGCTCACTCTGACCATTTTACTCGTGCTAGCAAAGCTGGTTAGGCTGTTTTCATGTTATCCAGAGCGTTGGTGACTAACTTTGCTGCTGGCAACAATTTAATTACACCGGTCATATTCAACAGGTGTTGAGCGTTCGTAAATTCACCAGTTATTCTACGAACGCACCCTTAATTAGAACATTTATTTTCACTTATTGCGTCTTGAACGCTTGTTGCCTTCTCCCTGGTTTCCATAGTTACCACAGCCAGAAAGTGGATATATATATAGGGTGCGTTTGTAAATTCACTCTGTCCATCTACTACGATTTCAGAGCACCCTCATCTGAGAGTGACAGAGCGCCGAATTACTGATTGTCACGTCTACTCCCGCTCCCCCTCTCCGGCACTCCCCCTCTCCAGTGCGCCGGTTTACTAACCACTGGCCCAGACAACAATCACCACACGCACCTGTCCCTCATTATGAGACTTGCCTGGACTCCATCACCTTCCTGATTACCTCCCCTATATCTGTCACTCCCTTAGGTTCATTCTCCAGACAGTATTGATTATGTGATTCATGTCAAGATGTGACTCCTGGTTTGTATCGGTCGTTGTTTTATTAAACTCACCACCTGCTTCTCGACTCCCAGCGTCTTCGTTGATGAATTTACAAACATTCAACACCCATTGAATAAGGCCGATGTCGGTAAACATTGGTGGAAAAAAGCGCAATTAAATTGGGGCCTCCAGCACAGTTACAGTCACCAATGCTCTGGATAACATGAAAATGGCCTAACCAGCTCTGCTAGGGCGAGTAAAATGGTCAGAGTGAGGTGTTCTCTCATTTGTATCTGGAAGTTTTTTTTCAGCAAGGTAGGCAAGGTTAGCCAGTTAGCTGCCAAGTTGTGAGGTCAGAACGCTCGATCAACCCTACTCCTAACGCTCTGAGAGCGAAACACTCACAGATAATCTGACAACACTCTGAATTTACCAACGGACAATCTGACAACTGAATTTACCAACAGATAATCTGACAACACTCTGAATTTACCAACAGATAATCGGACAACACTCTGAATTATTTACCAACAGATAATCTAACAACACTCTGAATTTACCAACGGCCAAACTGACAACGCTCTGAATTTACCAACGGCCAAACTGACAACGCTCTGAATTTACCAACGGCCAAACTGACAACGCTCTGAATTTACCAACGGACAATCAGACAACACTCTGAATTTACCAACGGCCAAACTGACAACGCTCTGAATTTACCAACGGCCAAACTGACAACGCTCTGAATTTACCAACGGCCAAACTGACAACCCTCTGAATTTACCAACGGACAAACTGACAACACTCTGAATGTACAAACAGATAATCTGACAACACTCTGAATTTACCAACAGATAATCGGACAACACTCTGAATTTACAGAGTACACTTTAGGATCACACCCATAGTAGAAATTCATAAAAACAAAAATGATCTATTTTGGTCTTAATTTATTAAGGTTATGGATTAGGCATAAGGTTAGCAGTGCGGTTAATGGATAACATGAAAATGGCCTAACCTAAAGTTAGGTTTAAAAAAATCAAATTTTATGGGTAGATTGTAGAAATAGGCTGACTTTGACTATAGCTGGGATAACTAGCGATGATGGTTCTCCCTGGTGCACTCGTCTGTTCGCTCATCAACTGGCAGCTAACGAGTATCATCTAATCTCGTCTGTTCGTTCATCAACTGGCAGCTAACTAGTATCATCTAATCTTGTCTGTTCGTTCATCAACTGGCAGCAAACTACTATCATCTAATCTGTTGAAAACAATTGCAGCATGTGCAGCAGTGGTAATCCGGTGGATTCATACTGTTGTTCTAAGGCGCAGGGTAGCCTAGTGGTTAGAGCGTTGGGCAAGTAACCGGAAGGTTGCAAGTTCAAACCCCCGAGCTGACAAGGTACAAATCTGTCGTTCTGCCCTCGAACAGGCAGTTAACCCACTGTTCCTATGCTGTCATTGAAAATAATAATTTGTTCTTAACTGACTTGCCTAGTTAAATAAAGGTAATATATATATGTTGTTTTTAAAGATCACTTTATACATCTTCTAAAAAAACTACCGGTTGTTCGAAAACTTGACATCATGTTTCTGTCACGCTGCTTTGTTGACAACTCAAACCACCTCGCTTCCCGGGTATTCAGCCAATCAGCAGCCACCGCTGACTCCTTGCCACCACTTGTCATTGGGCACATACATCTATTTTCCATTAAATATTTGTTTGATTTTTCAAACTAGTTTTAAATGGGAAAGCAGATATTATTTTTTTAATGAAAAACATTCACTTTTGAAAACCATTCACTTTTAATGATTAATAATTAATCATATCCCCTCACTGCCAATGGCCTTTCGGTTCAATTCTAACGTTCAATATGCACTGGATTTACAGTAGAGTTGGACTTGATCATGTAAATCTTGGTGGGGCAAACTCAACATTTTTTTTAGATGCATACCAGCAAAGCCACTTACACGACACATGAATTGCACTATAATGGTGACAAACGGTACATTTTACATAAAACAAAAACAAAAAGTAATTTAGCAGATGCTCTTATCCAAAGCGATTTACAGTAGTGAGCAGTAGCGGATTTAGACATAGGCGATTAAAAAATTATATGACAGGACCATCCACAGCTGAGCGCACTCAGTTTAGATCAAAGTTGATTGGCTATTTTATTTTTTTAATTATCAAGGGAGGCCAAATGCTCCTGGCTTCCCTTACATTCAATCAATGAGTGATTCAATGCTATTTTTTTTTGACCAGACAACATCAGATAGATATGCCACACATACTAAGACATAGGGGAAATGTTTTGTTTACTCCTATACTTTCTCCGGTGAGATACATTCAGTCTCTTGCAAATTGAAGGACATTTATGAATCACATAAGAAGTATCAAGGCTGTAATCGCTGCCAAAGGTGCTTCAAAAAAGTACTGAGTAAAGGGTCTGAATATTTATGTAAATGTGGTATTTCATTTTTATTTTTTTTATATAGATTTGCTCAAATTTCTAAAAACCTGTTTTCACTTTGTCATTATTGGGTATTGTGTGTACATTGACAAATTATTATTATTATTATTATTTTTTAATTTACTTCATTTTAGAATAAGGCTATAACATTATAAAATGTGGAAAAAGGGAAGGGGTCTGAATAGCTGTCACGCCCTGACCTTAGAGATCCTTTTTATGTCTCTATTTGGTTTGGTAAGGGTGTGATTTGGGGTGGGTATTCTAGGTTCTATTATTTATATTTATATGTTTTGAACGGGTAGGGTTCTCAATCAGGGACAGCTGTCTATCGTTGTCTCTGATTGAGAACCATACTTAGGTAGCCCCTTTCCCACCTGTCTTTGTGGGAAGGTGACTTTGTGGGAAGGTGACTTTGTGGGAAGGTGACTTTGTGGGAAGGTGACTTTGTGGGAAGGTGACTTTGTTTAGGGCACATAGCCTTTAGCGTCATGGTTTGTTTTGTTCTGCAGTGTTTATTGTTTTGTTCTGCGTCTTTTCTAAATAAAAGAATATGTACGCTCACAACGCTGCACCTTGGTCCAGCTCTTTAAACAGCTGTGACAGTAGCCTTATTTCTTTTCTATGAACAAATAGGATTGTCTGAGAGAGCAGCCTTACCTCAAAGACGTAACATAGTAAATCTGTGAAAGTCAAATTAGTATACTATGTTACGTTTGGTATGGTTATGTAAGACAGAAGGTTAGTTAAGCTAAAAATAACAATTTTTTTATTTAGCCTTATTTCCTTTTTTTATTTAGCAAATATTTGTCTTTTAACTCAGCACTCTTGGGAATGAGCTCACAAGTAAGAATTTCACTGTAAAGTCTACACCTGTTTGGCACATGGGACCAAAAACATTTGATTTGAATGCAGCTGAGGTGTCTCCGGCCAATTCCTGCACATTCATGTTGTTATTGTGTTAATTGTTTGCCCATTTGTTTGTTATTATTATGAATTGTCCATTACATGCCACCAGTGGTAAATGCACCATCAATCCTGCCATTTAGTGACATTCATTTCTGTTAATGCATGGATTAATTAGGCCTGCAGTCATTTACTATGACGTTGGAGTAGAAACCTTGTTTGCAGAGTTCACAACCTACTATAGTTGTGAGAAACACATTTTGGTTAATTTGATACCATCATTTATTTGAGTTTTTTTCTTTCTCTTTTTTTCCATTGTATTTTATTCGGAGCTCACTCCATGTGAGCAACTCGTATTTGTCTGGCTTCTCTATCCTCTTAATGTTGACGGAGCACGCATAGGCTAAATAGATGCCCGATCTCTTGATTTCCGTGCCCAGCACTGTGTTTTCTTGCTAGGACTAGTGGGCTGGTACACCTAAGTGTTTGACATGAGCAGAAGCAGGTCTTTGAGCCGAGGGAGAACGAATGCCATGTTCCTTATTTGATATTGTTCCCGTTCCCTTTTCGTCAAGTTTAGAATGATAAACTAATAGAACATAGATGTGGAGAATTGTGAGCACTGCTCACAGATCACTTGATATCCACCACAAGTGATAGAGAAAATGGAGAGCGAGAGAGTGGGTAAAGGCACAGGGAGGGAGAGAAAGAGAGATCCAATTTAATTCAAACTAAACTGTCTATCATTCAGCAGAGCGTGTCTGACTCCAAACCCCCCACAACTGAATAGATAAGAGCATATCATGAGCGCACCGCTTACAGAACAGAGCTGAGACCACTCCATGCAGAATGGGTTACCTATATAAATATCCCATTTTTTTCTTCTCCCCTACCCCAATCCCATTATATCAATAATGCAAACTTATTTTAAAAGTTTCTTATTGCAACAATACATATTCGTAGTTTTACGAGTACAGCAGTAGGAGTCCACCTCCACGGTAGGGCTCTATGGACGTTCATATTTGAAGATGGTAGAAAGGCCAGGCTCGTTCTTTGGCACGTGACACGGAGTAGGTGACAGGGAGTGGATTCGCTAAAGAGACTGGTACCCAGGCTAGGTGGAAACGCCTTTATGAGCAAATATTGTGAGTCACGCAATGAAATGTTGCGTGGTCCTTCCACTATGACGCGGCAAAGCATGAAGTTTATTGGGCTACAGATTAAATAAGTTATTATGAACTTCACAGGGTGGTGAAAGTGCACGTTGATGAGCTTGGCATGCCACTTTCCAATAAATATCGAAGTTTTTAATCTGGTGACATGAAGATCGATGTTTGGCTGCCGTTTGGAAAAAATACAATCTTGCTCTTTTGTCCATAATCATCTAATTGCAGGTAGCCTACCTGCTACTGTATCTGCGAACTGTTGGCTCGAGAGCACTTGCCAAAAGCAGAGTTCGTTATATAACAGAAGATTTATTCTGACAAAACCATCAGTAGAGTTAAAAATGCAATGGAAAGCCATTTAACTTGTATTTTTTTTATTCGATACATGGGAATTTAACAGTAAAAGTTGTTATGTGCACTATGCCTTTTATCCACTACTAGAGGGGGGGGGGGGGGGACAAAACACTGGTTGACTTGAACAAACAAGTCAAACTGGCACAGACAGAAAACACAGGTATAAATACCCAGGGGATAAGTGGGGAAGATGGGCGACACCTGGAGGTGGGTGGAGACAAGCACAAGGACAGTTGAAACCGGTCAGGGACACTGTCACCAATTAGACGGGAACCCAGCTAGTGACATTTTCCTTTATATGATCATATTAGCATTAGTAAGCTTTCTCTCAGTTTTATTGAGATGTTGATGCTGTTCAATGACTAGTAACATAGATTGGGGTGGCAGGGTAGCCTAGTGGTTAGAGCGTTGGTCAAATCCCCGACCTGACAAGGTACAAATCTGTCGTTCTGCCACTGAACAGGCAGTTAACCCACTGTTCCTAGGCCGTCATTGAAAATAACAATTTATTCTTAACTGACTTGCCTAGTTAAATAAAGGTTAAAAAAAACGATGATCCATTATATTAACCAGATACTGTAGTGGCCACTTAACAAGGAAAATAAATGTCTTCCAAAATGGAAGGCAGTTGGGAGGAGGCAAGATCAGGTGGGATCATTTTGGCCAATGAGAGAGCAGATTGGAGTGTGATATATAAAGTGTTTTTTCTAAAAGTTGCCAGGGTGTGTCCTACTTCGGATCAGTTCAGTAGTAACAACATTATTGTTATTATATTATTATATTATTATTATTATTAACAGCATTATGAAACATCAATTTAACCAAATAAAACACAAATAGCAAATAAGCCATTACATTTTTTTAAACAAAATTTTACTCTCATTAACCTCAATAAAAATACTCCTTGCTTGTTTGAGTGAAAAATAACAACAACACGGCACCTGCTGGAGAAGATTGATTTTGGTTCCAGTTATCCCTTTCGCTTCGTCTCTTCCTCTCTGCTAAATAAGCAGATGAATGGAAATGTGGGATGACATAATTTCAACGTCCAGTTTTTATTTACATTTGGTTGCATTGTCAACTAACATGAATTCAATGTGAAATCAAGTGTCACCACGTCATTGGATTTAGGTTAAAAGTTGAGTGACAAATGTCGTGGTAATTTCCTGTATTACTAAATAAAAGGAGCGTTTACAAACCACACACAAGTCAGAGTTATACTTTAAACATAATATTTTAATAATATGAGCTTCACCATAGCCCTTTGACTCTCAGATCAATTCAGTGTCTACAAATGAATTCTGAGAGTGTCAACATAATGGCAACTGAGATCTTTTATAGCAAAGATCCACCCCTCTCAACTCACAATGACGAACCACAGGTCTTAGGAAAACTGCACAAAGGAAGACTTTTACTTGAGAGAGCAGTATCCCATAGCCAGACAGCATTAGCTGTAAATTATCGTTCAGTTTGGTCTCCTAAGCGAAGTTCTTATCTCATTCTTGGTACAACATAGTACCAAAACATTACCTCATCCAATGGCATATATCAATTGTCAATTCTAGATACCCCCATCTCAAATACTCCGCCTGGACAAGCTCACAGAGGAGAGTGAGCCTCTAGGTCATATACTAGGTCAAGATAAGGGCAACATCAGAGGGGACATACAATGGTTCCAGACACCGCCATACTCTTCCCCCAAATGGGAAAAGTAGGGAGTGACTGGCACACAGACCTTGTGGAGCCCTTCACATGGTTTAACATATACCCTCACATATGAAGACAAGCCTGACCTCTCCCCTCTCTGGGGCCCAAGTGACTTTTCCCACATAAGCATATTTATGAAAGTAGATAAAAACATCTTATTTATCAATGTTACCTAACTAATTCTGATTCTGCTACCACAGATACAAACTACTACATGTCCTTATTTTGATGACTTTCAAATCCAATCAGTTTTCCCTCACATTTGAATCTTTTTTGTTGAAATTATGTGGAAACAACATTGATTCATCCAGTTTTTGCCCAGTGGGATATCTGTCCTGATGAATGTATCAAAGCTCTTGTCATAGTTTATTAAGTAGTTGGACTCCTGAGTGGCGCAGGGGTCTAATACACTACAACCACTACCTGGTTTGAAATCCAGGCTGCATCACATCTAGGCTGTGATTGGGAGTCCCATAGGGTGGTGTACAATTGGCTCAGCGCTGTCCGGGTTTGGCCGGGGTAGGCCGTCATTGTAAATAATAATTTGTCCTTAACTGACTTGCCTAGTTTAAATAAAGGTTACACACTAAGTGTATGTGTACATGCCAGTGCTGAAGTATAAACACAGCCAACAAACAAGTTGTACTCCGAATGTATCTTTCACAAACACACAGAACGAATGAGGATTTTCAACTGTAACTGATGCTAATTGTTCAAGCAACATAACTGGTGTTGCTAGGCAATGCAACCACACCTGCAGACAATTCATTTGAACGGTTCACAGTCACATTGCAACCATATTTCACCTGAGGCAAGTTGAGGTCGAGCATTGTCATGTAGTCTCTGCTATCACAGACCATGTGGCTTTAATTGGTAAGGCTTCACACTTCTGATCAGAAGGTTAAGGGTTCAAGTCACATCATGGCTGTTTTGATTTGCTAGCTTTACATATATTGAACAGGTTCTCCAGTTGCTTAGACTGTCCCTTGTTGCCAGGTAGGAGATTGTAATGTGTAGGCTCTTCTTAGAGCAGAACAATTCTGATTGGTTTCTACAAGGTCAATGGGCGGAGTTTAACAGATGTGCAACTTTTGAAAGCATGGCAGAGGTTTGTACTGAACATCTTATAAATAAAACTTTGAGTTACAAGTTACCACATTTTGAAATCATTATTATGTTACAGTAGCCAGACAAATGTGACAATATATCTAAGATACAACTGCTCTCCTGAACCAAATTGTTAAATGTAGCAAGCTAGCAGCAACATGCTAATATTCAGAGCAAGCTAGCTAGATAAGCATTTAGCAACCTATTAGCTACTCATGTTGAATTAATACATAAAGCTAGCTAGCTAGGTGTCAAATATACAAGGCAGTTAACATTTGTTTTATTGGAATTTTAATAAAGCAGCATCATAAAATGCTAAGCTAAACAGCTAATTGGCCAGCAGATAGCCATATTCTAATGCTGTCATAGAATAGGGCTAATTAGGTCTCAAATATACCAGTATGTCACCTCCCACTTCAGCAAAATATTTAGTTGAATAAGCTATATAAACTTAAAAATGGAAATGGACTGTTATGCTTCTTCATAGGTCAGAAACTTAAAATGCTATGCTAAAATTAACTGGCTGGCTAAGCAGATAGCTAACGTAAACTCACCCCATTCCGTATAAATGTGCGCAACCGCAACATTCAAATGAGGCTACAAAGAAAACTAATGGGACTGTAGCGACTGTGTTGACTTCAAAATCAGGGGTGTGAACTAGGTTTCTATTCAAGCGTTGAGCGACATGGTAATGGCTCTATAGTATTGGAGAAAAGTTGAACAAACGGACCCTCCGTTACATCGGGACGTGTCATGTCGTAACGTACAGCACGCATAAAGCAACTATTTCTGTCTTACAATTTCTCTCTACCAAGTGTAGCACGACTCTCATCCTTTAAAAACAAGAAATGGACAGTGACGGGGGTAAGGGGGGGGTACCTAGTCATTTTTTTTGCTTCATCATTGCATGCGATCATCATTCTCAAAGCTGCTGTTTACTTCTAAGATCACTTTAGCACCGCCCTAAAAACCCGATTCAAATTTGACACAAACCTTCAAATAGGTATGTAATGACACGTTATATAAACTCTTTATAGTATTTTATTTACATTTTAGAGGCGATAAGGTGATAAGTTGGACAGATCGAGTGAAAAAAAGCAATTTTCGCACACAACATCTCTCCGTCTCACTATAACGCATTATTTTCGTTTCCCCACCCGCCATTTTTAAAAAGACCCTATGGGGCTCGTTGCCTGCTTGAATTATGCAGAAACGGGCAGCGTTTAGGTCATGTAATTGATTCTGTTGGAAAGGGGAGAAATTGTGCTTTACATTACAGTTGATCTGGAAGTATTACGTTTTTGGGGGCTCTAAAATAAGGGCAATTGTACGAACCAAGGCGATGTACGAGTTTACGTTAAATATTTTGATAACGTAAGTGGGAGCTGACTTACTGGTATATTTGATTCTATGACTTAACATTAGTAAGAGGTTGCTATCTGCTATCTGTTCAGCTTAGTATTTCACGCTGCTGTCACTGGGGCAGTATAACTGTCCATCCCGTTATTAAAAAAAAAAAGTTCATATAGCTTAGTCAACTCAATATTTCAATAAAGCAAATGTTAGCTGACGTTACTTGTATATTTGACAGCTAGCTAGCTAGCTCTATTATTAATTCAACATAAGTAGCTCAGAGGTTGTTAACGTGTTCTCATACTCAGTATGTTGCTGTTAGCTTGCTACATTTTACATTTTGGTTCAGGAGACCAGTTGTATTTTAGAGATATTGTTACATTTGTCTGACTACTGGAACACCATGATTTCAAAACGTTACAACTTGTAACTCAAACTTTTATGTACAAGATTATTATTATTTTTTTTTACATAGTTTCTTGAATTTTCAACACCAGCGTTTACAAAATAATTGCACTTGTACATTATTTGGTAGTAATATACAACAAAGACGACAATACAGCAAAACAGAGTGAGACAAAAAATATATTTTAAACAGCTCTGATCTGTTACGCCCTGATCACTACTTTTATAGCCTCGCTACTATATGTAGCCTGTCTTTTTACTGTTGATTTATTTCTTTACCTACCTATTGTTCACCTAATATATTTTTTGCGCTATTGGTTAGAGCCTGTAAGTAAGCATTTCACTGTAAGGTGATACCTGTTGTATTCAGCATTTCAGTGTAAGGTGATACCTGTTGTATTCAGC
The DNA here is from genome assembly GCF_036934945.1 of Oncorhynchus masou masou. Lineage (NCBI taxonomy): Eukaryota > Metazoa > Chordata > Actinopteri > Salmoniformes > Salmonidae > Oncorhynchus > Oncorhynchus masou. The sequence continues at coordinate 52,145,655 of NC_088232.1, forward strand.
GCATGTAATAAACTTTGATTTGATTCACCTGTCCTTGAGATTGTCTCCACCCCTCCAGGTGTCGCTTATTTTCCCCGGTGTATTTATCCCTGTGTTCCCTGTCTCTCTGTCCCAGTTCGTCTTGTATATTTCCAAGTCAACCAGCCTTTTTCCCCTTTCTCCTGCTTTTTACATTCTCCTTTTTCGATTGCTCCTGGTTTTGACCTTTGCCTGTTTCTAGACGTTGTAACCGCTTGTCTGACCACTCTGTACCTCCTGGACTCTGATCTGGTTTTCACCATTTTGCCTGTCCACGACCATTCTCTTGCCTACCCCTTTGGATTAATTAACATTGTAAGACTCCAACCATCTGCCTCCTGTGTCTGCATTTGGGTCTTGCCTTGTGGCTTGATATACAGTAGTTACAGATCAACTAGCACAGATAATACAGTCCTTAACATCCGAGATGTCGTGTATACACATACCAGGCCTCTTACGTCACCAAAATATACAGTATCAGTAATCCCAAAAGAGGGTAAAGATAAGAAAGAATGCAGTTCTTATAGACCAATCGCAATTCTTAACACAGATTATAAACTATATGCATCAATAATAGCCAAAAGAATGGAGAACATAATCCCAGAATTGTTTGACGGAGATCCAACTGGTTTCATACAAAATAGGCAGAGACAGGACAATATAAGGAGAACACTACATGTCATGGACCACATTACTCAGAATAAGACAAGTGCAATATTAATCAGCCTAGATGCAGAAAAAGCATTTGATTCAGTGGGATGGGATTACCTATTCCAAGTTATGGAAAGATTTGGTTTCAACAAAGAAGTGATACAGTGCATCAAAACACTGTATTCATGTCGAACCGCTAGAATAAAGATAAATGGACATTTGACACGAACGATAAAATTAGAGCGAGGGGCAAGACAAGGCTGTAATCTTTCACCCACGCTCTTCTCCTTGTACCTCGAGCCATTAGCACAGGCAATAAATCAGGATCCAACCTGAGAGGGAATAACAATAAGAGGCAGTGAACATAAGATATGCATGTATGCTGATGACGTTCTGTTATTCCTTAAAGACCCAGGCTCAAGTACCTAGATTGATGGATGTTTTACAAACATTTGGAACATATTCAGGGTGTGCTTAACGTACACAAAGACCCAAGCCCTAGTATATAATTATACCCCACAGGGAGATCTGAAGAGTACGTATAACTTCACCTGGACCTCTTCATCCATTAAATATCTGGGAGTTACTCATACCTATTAGCTACTCATGTTGAATTAATACATAAAGCTAGCTAGCTAGGTGTCAAATATACAAGGCAGTTAACATTTGTTTTATTGGAATTTTAATAAAGCATCATCATAAAATGCTAAGCTAAACAGCTAATTGGCCAGCAGATAGCCATATTCTAATGCTGTCATAGAATAGGGCTAAATAGGTCTCAAATATACCAGTAAGTCACCTCCCACTTCAGCAAAATATTTAGTTGAATAAGCTATATAAACTTAAAAATGGAAATGGACTGTTATGCTTCTTCATAGGTCAGAAACTTAAAATGCTATGCTAAAATTAACTGGCTGGCTAAGCAGATAGCTAACGTAAACTCACCCCATTCCGTATAAATGTGCGCAACCGCAACATTCAAACGAGGCTACAAAGAAAACTAATGGGACTGTAGCGACTGTGTTGACTTCAAAAATCGGGGGTGTGAACTAGGCTTCTATTCAAGCGTTGATCGACATGGTAATGGCTCTATAGTATTGGAGAAAAGTTTTTTTTAAAGTTTAAAAAACGGACCCTCCGTTACATCGGGATGTGTCATGCCGTAACTTACAGCACGCTTAAAGCAACTATTTCTGTCTTACAAACTCTCTCCACTAGGTGTAGCACTTCTCTCATTGTTTAAAAACAAGAAATGGACAGTGACGGGGGTAAGGGGGGGGTTACCTAGTCATTTTTTTGCGTCATCATTGCATGCGATCATCATTCTCAAAGCCGCTGTTTACTTCTAAGGTCACTTTAGCCCTAAAAACCTGATTCAAATTTGACACAAACCTTCAAATAGGTATGTAATGACACATTATATACATTGTTTGTAGTGTTTTATTTACATTTTAGAGGCGATACGGGGGTTAAGGTGGACAGATCGAGTGAAAAAAAGCAATTTTCCCACACAACATCTCTCCGTCTCACTATCACACATTATTTTCGCTTCCCCACCCGCCATTTTTAAAAAGACCCTACGGGGCTCGTTGCCTGCTTGAATTATGCAGAAACGGGCAGCGTTTAGGTCATGTAATTGATTCTGTTGGAAAGGGGAGAAATTGTGCTTTACAATGGTATTGACATTACAGTTGATCTGGAAGTATTACGTTTTTGGGGGCTCTAAAATAAGGGCAATTGTACGGACCAAGGCGATGTACGAGTTTACGTTAAATATTTTGATAACGTAAGTGGGAGCTGACTTACTGGTATATTTGATTCTATGACTTAACATTAGTAAGAGGTTGCTGTCTGCTGTCACTGGGGCAGTATAACTGTCCATCCCGTTATAAAAAAAAAAAAGTTCATATAGCTTAGTCAACTCAATATTTCAATAAAGCAAATGTTAGCTGACGTTACTTGTATATTTGACAGCTAGCTAGCTAGCTCTATTATTAATTCAACATAAGTAGCTCAGAGGTTGTTAACGTGTTCTCATACTCAGTATGTTGCTGTTAGCTTGCTACATTTTACATTTTGGTTCAGGAGACCAGTTGTATTTTAGAGATATTGTTACATTTGTCTGACTACTGGAACACCATGATTTCAAAACGTTACAACTTGTAACTCAAACTTTTATGTACAAGATTATTATATATATTTTTTTACATAGTTTCTTGAATTTTCAACACCAGCGTTTACAAAATAATTGCACTTGTACATTATTTGGTAGTAATATACAACAAAGACGACAATACAGCAAAACAAAGAGTGAGACAAACATTAAAAAAATAAGATAAGAAAAAATATATTTTAAACAGCTCTGATCTGTTACGCCCTGATCACTACTTTTATAGCCTCGCTACTGTATGTAGCCTGTCTTTTTACTGTTGATTTATTTCTTTACCTACCTATTGTTCACCTAATATATTTTTTTTGCGCTATTGGTTAGAGCCTGTAAGTAAGCATTTCACTGTAAGGTGATACCTGTTGTATTCAGCATTTCACTGTATGGTGATACCTGTTGTATTCAGCATTTCACTGTATGGTGATACCTGTTGTATTCAGCATTTCACTGTATGGTGATACCTGTTGTATTCAGCATTTCACTGTATGGTGATACCTGTTGTATTCAGCATTTCACTGTAAGGTGATACCTGTTGTATTCAGCATTTCAGTGTAAGGTGATACCTGTTGTATTCGGCGCACGTAATAAACTTTGATTTGATTCACCTGTCCTTGAGATTGTCTCCACCCCTCCAGGTGTCGCTTATTATCCCCGGTGTATTTATCCCTGTGTTTCCTGTCTCTCTGTCCCAGTTCGTCTTGTATATTTCCAAGTCAACCAGCCTTTTTCCCCTTTCTCCTGCTTTTTACATTCTCCTTTTTCTATTGCTCCTGGTTTTGACCTTTGCCTGTTTCTAGACTTTGTAACCGCTTGTCTGACCACTCTGTACCTCCTGGACTTTGATCTGGTTTTCACCCTTTTGCCTGTCCACGACCATTCTCTTGTCTACCCCTTTGGATTAATAAACATTGTAAGACTCCAACCATCTGCCTCCTGTGTCTGCATTTGGGTCTTGCCTTGTGGCTTGATATACAGTAGTTACAGGTCAACTAGCACAGATAATACAGTCCTTAACATCCGAGATGTCGTGTATACACATACCAGGCCTCTTACGTCACCAAAATATACAGTATCAGTAATCCCAAAAGAGGGTAAAGATAAGAAAGAATGCAGTTCTTATAGACCAATCGCAATTCTTAACACAGATTATAAACTATATGCATCAATAATAGCCAAAAGAATGGAGAACATAATCCCAGAATTGTTTGACGGAGATCAAACTGGTTTCATACAAAATAGGCAGACACAGGACAATATAAGGAGAACACTACATGTCATGGACCACATTACTCAGAATAAGACAAGTGCAATATTAATCAGCCTAGATACAGAAAAAGCATTTGAATCAGTGGGATGGGATTACCTATTCCAAGTTATGGAAAGATTTGGTTTCAACAAAGAAGTGATACAGTGCATCAAAACACTGTATTCATGTCGAACCGCTAGAATAAAGATAAATGGACATTTGACACGAACGATAAAATTAGAGCGAGGGGCAAGACAAGGCTGTAATCTTTCACCCACGCTCTTCTCCTTGTACCTCGAACCATTAGCACAGGCAATAAATCAGGATCCAACCTTAGAGGGAATAACAATAAGAGGCAGTGAACATAAGATATGCATGTATGCTGATGACGTTCTGTTATTCCTTAAAAGACCCAGGCTCAAGTGTACCTAGATTGATGGATGTTTTACAAACATTTGGAACATATTCAGGGTTTGTGCTTAACGTACACAAAGACCCAAGCCCTAGTATATAATTATACCCCACAGGAAGTGCTGAAGAGTAGGTATAACTTCACCTGGACCTCTTCATCCATTAAATATCTGGGAGTAAATTTACCAAAAGATACACTCAAACTTTATTGCATGAATTACGATCACATGAACAAGAAAATATATGATGACCTCGACAGGTGGAATTCACTTCCCTTAGATCTTAGTAGTAGAATTGAAACAATCTGTAACGGTCTGAGTGTAGTGGGTGAGGAGTCAGGCGCAGGACGCAAAGAGTTCAGGGGAGTGCTATTTTAATGCACAGAGAAACGGCGAACATAAGCCAAACCCCACGAAAACACAGGGCGTAATGAACAAACAAAATGCACCAAACAGGGGGACTTAAACTGTCCAGAAAAAAAAACACAAAATGGGAAACCACGAAACCCATAGACGTGCACACAAGTGCACCAAACAGACGGTCACAATAATTAATCCCGCACAAGGAACCAGGCGGGCCGGCTGACTAATAAAGCCTTACTACTAACTACCTAACTCAAAACAGGTGCACTCAATAAACACATAAGGAGGGGGAGGAAATAATCAGTGGCAGCTAGTAGGCCGGCGACGACGACCGCAGAGCGCCACCCGAACGGGAAGGGGAGTGTCCTTCGGTCGGAGTCGTGACACAATCAAAATGAACATCCTGCCAAGGTTACTGCATTTGTTCCAATCACTGCCCATAGAAATCCCGCCTAAACAGTTTAGGGATAAACGGATATCAAGGTTTATCTGGAACAGTTAGAGACCAAGAACTAGATATACAACATTACAGTTACCAAAACACTGTGGGGGTATGGCCTTACCAAACCTAAAAGATTATTATGTGTCAGCCCAACTGAGACCTCTGGTGTGTTGGTGCAATTCAGAATACGAATCCACATGGAAAGACATCGAGACTACTCTGACAGGGATACCCATACAGTCAGTTTTGGGAAATAAGGACATGGTCAAATAAATAAACAATAGACAAAACCAGTGGATTAATTTCTCTCTGAAGACATGGTTTAGGGTAGTTAAGCAAAATAATTTAGACAGAGAGATCAAACTGCTGAGTTGGCCCGCATAGGACCCCAGCTTCATCCCTGCAACTCAGGACAGCAGGTTTAAACAATGGACGCAGAAAGGCATCACGTCATTCAGTACAATTATAAGGAATGGGAACCTAGAGAACTTCCAGGACCTAAGTAAAAAACATGGCTGGGATAAACAAGATTTTTACAGATACCTACAAGTACGACACTATTTCTTAAGGGAGATAAAAGTGACTGACCCTCGAGCACCTCCAAAATGAATCCAAGTATTCACTAATGCATACAACTTGGGGAGTAACAAAAAAACGATTTCAAATCTCTACTTGGGTATTCAATCCTCAAAGAAACATTCTACAAACTATATTAAAAAGAAATGTGAGGAGGAACTTAACATTGAAATAACTGATGAAATATGGTTGAACATATTAGAGACTCAACAAAGCTACACCAACTCAAGGTCGTGGAGAGAATTCTGTTGGAAGAATGTTATACGTTTCTTCATAACACCTAAACTGAAATCAAAACAGACTGGCTCACTACACCCTTGTTGGAGAGAATGCAGTCTATTGAGGGCGGACCACTCTCATATCTTTTGGACTTGCCCCGCAATCAAAACTTACTGGGGAGAAATAAGATCTAACATTGGAAAAATGATGGGATTTGACATAGAACAAACATTCATTTCTTTGTACTTGGGTGAAATACCTGATAACTTACACAATAGAGAAAAGTACCTCTTGAAGGTCCTACTGGCAGCCAGTAAAAAGGCTATCACTAGGAAATGGCTACAAAAAGACCCTCCCACAGCGACACAATGGATAGACATTGTAGAAGAAATACACCACATGGAGCGTATGACCTTTGCTTTAAAAGAAGTCAACAGGAGAGAGGTCAAGAACACTGGGAAAAATGGGTTTCGTACTTGGAAAAGGACTAATTCAAAGATGTCAATGTAACTAATATGATGATATGATGATGAAGGTATGAAGTGCACTGTAACTGCCAGATCTTTTTATGTTGTTGTTCTTTTATTTGACTTTCCTCAATAAAAACGTAAGTATAAAAAAAAATAATAATAAAAATAAATTGTGTATCTGTTAAACTCCACCCATTGACTTTTTTGAAACCAATCGGATTTGTTCTGCGCTTGGAACAAAGTTGAGTACACTTTCAGTTGATCTGCCTGACACAACAGACCATGTGGCCTCATGGGTAAGGCGTATGACTTTCAATCAGAAGATTGAGGCTTCCAGTTATTTTGTGGTTTAATTGGACTAACTTTACCGCAAGTAGGTAAAGGTTCCCAAATTGCTTATAAAAACATGTCCATTGTTGCCAAGAAACAGTACGATATAGTCATGTCCAAACAGACCGCTTGACGTAATGGATAAGGTTTCTGTTTCCATATCAGAAGATTGAAGGTTTGAGTCACTTCGTGGTTTAAATCTAGTCAAAATATGATTCTTATCGCAATAACCCACTCATTGATTGTCAGAGCCAACTTTAACCAAGAATGTGTTATTCGACAAATGTCTGTTCTACTTTTAAACTCTCTCATTTCCACCCCAAAAACCTTGTGTGAATTTTTAGTTTTTAAATACTTAAATCTAGTAAAACAATATGTTGTTTTTGTCCAAATAAATCAAATAACACCACTGTTTAATTTAGTTTATGAAAATATCTGGAAACTGTTTCAAAGAAAAACAAAAAATTATCAGGATTGACAAGTATTGTTCATTTACAGTGACAAGAAACATGTGTTTTTCACACCCTGACCTTAGTATTCTTTGTTTTCCTTGTTATTTTGGTTAGGTCAGGGTGTGAAATGGGTGATGTATGTGTTTTTTATTGTCTAGGGGTTTTGTATGTTTATGGGGCTGTGTCCTTTCTAGGTATATTGTATGTCTATGATTGCCTAGATTGGTTCTCAATTAGAGGCAGCTGTCTATCGTTGTCTCTGTTTGGGAACCATATTTAGGCAGCCATATTCTGTGGGTACTTTGTGGGTGATTGTGTCACCAAACAGGACTGTTTCGGTTTTCACATTTATTGTTTTGTATTTTGTAGTGTTTTCGTTTGTCGTTTATATTAAAGATGTTGAACACGAACCACGCTGCATTTTGGTTCTCCTCTCCTTCAGTCGAAGAAAACCGTGGAATTACCTGGATTTCTGGATAAATTAGTCATCAAATTTGATCTGATCTTCATCTAAGTCACAACAATAGACAAAACATAGTGTGCTTAAACCAATAAAACACAAATTATTGTATTTTTCTTGTCTATATTGAATACGTCATTTAAACATTCACAGTGTAGGTTGGAAAAAGTATGTTAACCACTAGGCTAATGACTTCTCCAAAAGCTAATTGGACTCAGGAATCAGCTACCCTGGTGTCCAATCAATGAGACGAGATTGGAGACGTTGGTTAGAGCTGCCTTGCCCTATAAAAAACACTCACATTTGAGTTTGCTCATCACAAGAAGCATTGCCTGATGTGAACCATTCCTCGAACAAAAGAGAGCTCAGAAGACCTAAGATTAATAATCGTTGACCTGCATAAAGCTGGAAAGGTTTACAAAAGTATCTCTAAAAGCCTTGATGTTCATCAGTCCACGGTAAGACAAATTGTCGAGAAATGGTGAAAGTTCAGCCCTGTTGCTACTCTCCCTAGGAGTGGCCGTCCTGCAAAGATGACTGCAAGAGCACAGTGCAGAATGCTCAATGAGGTTAAGAAGAATCCTAGAGTGTCAGCTGAAGACTTACAGAAATCTCTGGAACATGCTAACATCTCTGTTGACGAGTCTACGATACATAAAACACTAAACAAGAATGGTGCTCATGGGAGGACACCACAGGAAGAAGCCACTGCTGTTAAAAAACCTCATTGCTGCACGTCTGAAGTTTGCAAAAGTGCACCTGGATGTTCCACAGAGCTACTGGCAAAATATTCTGTGGACAGATGACACTAAAGCTGAGTTGTTTGGAAGGAACACACAACACTATGTGTGGAGAAAAAAAGGCACAGCGCACCAACATTAACACCTCATCCCAACTGTAAAGTCTGGTGGAGGCGGCATCATGGTTTGGGGCTGCTTTGCTGCCTCAGGGCCTGGACAGCTTTCTATCACTGATGGAAAAATGAATTCCCAAGTTTATCAAGACATTTTGCAGGAGAATGTTAGGCTATCTGTCCGCCAATTGAAGCTCAACAGACGTTGGGTGATGCAACAGGACAACGACCCAAAACACGGAAGTAAATCAACAACAGAATGGCTTCAACTGAAGAAAATATGCTATCCAGAGTGGCCCAGTCAGAGTCCTGACCTCAACCTGATTGAGATGCTGTGGCATGACCTCAAGACAGCAGTTCACACCAGACATCCCAAGAATATTGCTGAACTGAAACAGTTTTGTAAACAGGAATTGTCCAAAATTCCTCTTGACCGTTGTGCAGGTCTGATCCACAACTACAGAAAACGTTTGGTTGAGGTTACTGCTGCCAAAGGAGGGTCAACCGGTTATTAAATCCAAGGGTTCACATACTTTTCCACCCTGCACTGTGAACGTTTACACGGTGTGTTCAACTAAGACATGAAAATGTATAATTGTTGGAAACGTATAAATGTTTGTGTGTTATTAGTTTAAGCAGACTGTGTTTGTCTACTGTTGTGACCTAGATGAAGATCAGACGACACAACAGTGGTAGGCTTGATTACCAACAACGACGAGACGGCCTACAGGGAGGAGGTGAGGGCCCTCGGAGTGTGGTGTCAGGAAAATAACCTCACACTCAACGTCAACAAAACTAAGGAGATGATTGTGGACTTCAGGAAACAGCAGAGGGAACACCCCCCTATCCACATCAATCCGAACAGTAGTGGAGAGAGTAGCAAGTTTTAAGTTCCTCGGCATACACATCACAGACAAACTGAATTGGTCCACTCACACAGACAGCATCGTGAAGAAGGCGCAGCAGCGCCTCTTCAACCTCAGGAGGCTGAAGAAATTCGGCTTGTCACCAAAAGCACTCACAAACTTCTACAGATGCACAATCGAGAGCATCCTGGCGGGCTGTATCACCGCCTGGTACGGCAACTGCTCCGCCCTCAACCGTAAGGCTCTCCAGAGGGTAGTGAGGTCTGCACAACGCATCACCGGGGGCAAACTACCTGCCCTCCAGGACACCTACACCACCCGATGTTACAGGAAGGCCATAAAGATCATCAAGGACATCAACCACCCGAGCCACTGCCTGTTCACCCCGCTATCATCCAGAAGGCGAGGTCAGTACAGGTGCATCAAAGCTGGGACCGAGAGACTGAAAAACAGCTTCTATCTCAAGGCCATCAGACTGTTAAACAGCAACCACTAACATTGATTGGCTGCTGCCAACACACTGACACTGACTCAACTCCAGCCACTTTAATAATGGGAATTGATGGAAAATGATGTAAATATATCACTAGCCACTTAAACAATGCTACCTTATATAATGTTACTTAATGTTTCCATACTCATCTCATATGTATATACTGTACTCGAGACCATCTACTGTATCTTGCCTATGCTGCTCTGTACCATCACTCATTCATATATCCTTATGCACATATTCTTTATCCCCTTACACTGTGTATAAGACAGTAGTTTAGGAATTGTTAGTTAGATTACTTGTTGGTTATTACTGCATTATCGGAACTAGAAGCACAAGCATTTCGCTACACTCGCATTAACATCTGCTAACCATGTGTATGTGACAAATAAAATTTGATTTGATTTAGATTACATTTTATGACCAATTTATGCAGAAATCCAGGTATTTACAAAGGGTTCACATACTTTTCCTTGCCACTGTATACACTGATCATATATCATATATTCTGATCATATATTCCAGAAATGTTCCATACGCACAAAAAGCTTATTTTACCTTTATTTAACCAGGCAAATCAGTTAAGAACAAATTCTTACTTTCAATGACAGCCTAGGAACAGTGGGTTAACTGCCTGTTCAGGGGCAGAACGACAGATTTGTACCTTGTCAGCTCGGGGATTTGAACTTGCAACCTTTCGAACTTCCAACACTCTAACCACTAGGCTAACCTGTCGCCACAAATGTGTTTACATCCCTGTTAGTGAGCATTTCTCCTTTACCAAGATAATCCATCCACCTGACAGGTGTGGCATATCAAGAAGCTGATTAAACAGCACGATCCTTACACAGGTGCACCTTGTGCTAGGTACAATAAAAGGCCACTTTAAAATGTGCAGTTTTGTCACACAACACAATGCCACAGATGTCTCAAGTTTTGAGGGAGAGTGCAATTGACATGCTGACTGCAGGAATGTCCACCAGAGCTGTTGCCAGAGAAATTGAATGTTCATTGAGCTGCCTCCAATATTGTATGGGAGAATTTTAGCAGTACGTACACACAACGTGTAACCAAGCCAGCTCAGGACCTCCACACCTGGCTTCTACACCTGCAGAATCGTCTTAAGGGGTTTAGTGGGGGAAAACTCATTCCGATTGGCTCAGCCTGGCTCCCCAGTGGCTGGGCCTATGCCCTCCTAGGCCTATAACCTCCTAGGCCTATGCCCTCCTAGGCCCACCCATGCCCTCCTAGGCCCATGCCCTCCTAGGCCCACCTAGGCCCATGCCCTCCTAGGCCCATGCCCTCCTAGACCCACGCCCTCCTAGGCCCACGCCCTCCTAGGCCCACGCCCTCCTAGGCCCACCCATGCCCTCCTAGGCCCACCCATGCCCTCCTAGGCCCATGCCCTCCTAGGCCCATGCCCTCCTCGGCCCATTCCCTCCTAGGCCCACGCCCTCCTAGGCCCACGCCCTCCTAGGCCCACGCCCTCCTAGGCCCATGCCCTCCTCGGCCTATGCCCTCCTAGGCCCATTCCCTCCTAGGCCCATGCCCTCCTAGGCCCATGCCCTCCTAGGCCCACCCATGGCTGCACCCCTGCTCAGTCATGTGAAATCCATAGATTAGGGCCTAATTTGATTGGATTTTTATTTTGAGTCCTTATTTGGACTAATCTTCCATTACAATAAATGTATAATACAATCACATGTTCACATATAACACTCTGTTACAAACAAACATGATACACTGACATATTGACAAGATAAATACTCTTAATTTATTTATTTCAATTGACTTATTTTCGTATTTGAACTGTAACTCAGCAAAATCTTAGAAATGGTTGCATGTTGTGTTTAGATTCTTGTTCAGTATACTTTATTACTGATTTTTGTGTCAGCATGGCCTCTTCCCCCCCTCTCACCTCCTCTTGGTCCTCTCACCTCATCTTGGGTTTAGCTGTGTGTATGGCCCCGGTGGGATCCTTCGATTGTGTGAGGTCAGGGTGTGTGTGTGTGTGGTCAGGGTGTATAGAGTTCTCCCCGGTGGTAAGGGCTGTGTGTTGCAGGCTGAGCTCCAGTAGGTCATGCACCAGGCTGCTCTCCTTCAGCAGCCTCTCCATCAGCAGCTCTCCTGTGGCCCTCACAGTAGACCGCACTAGGTCTGCCACCTCCTGGAGAAACAATACAACTTCATACAGTACACAGTGGTGTTGCACAGTTCCATTTCAACTCAGTCGATTCAGGAAGTAAACTGAAGCTCCAATTTCTAATTCCAAATTGATCTTATAGGAGACATTGAGGAAAATTGGAATTGAAATGGAAATTCAGTTTACTTTCTGAATTGACTGCATACAAAAAGAAATTGACCACAATCTGGGGTGGTGATGGTGTGTGTGTCGGTGCGTACGTGGATGCGTGTGTTTAGAGCATGTGTCTACCTCTCTGTCGAGTCTGCGGTCATTTAATGTGTCCAATCTGACCTCTGACCCCTGTGGCCCCTCCTCCTCTCTGAGCCTCCAGAGTTCCTCCCTCTTCTGTTGCTTGGCAACCTGTAGGAGGGCACACACACGCTGGCGCTCCAACGCACACTCATCATCACCCTGAGACAGAACACACTCATCATCACCCTGAGACAGAACACACTCATCATCACCCTGAGACAGAACACACTCATCATCACCCTGAGACAGAACACACTCATCATCACCCTGAGAGACAGAACACTCATCATCACCCTGAGACAGAACACACTCATCACATCATCACCCTGAGAGACAGAACACTCATCATCACCCTGAGAGACAGAACACACTCATCATCACCCTGAGAGACAGAACACTCATCATCACCCTGAGACAGAACACACTCATCATTACCCTGAGAGACAGAACACACTCATCATCACCCTGAGACAGAACACACTCATCATCACCCTGAGAGACAGAACACTCATCATCACCCTGAGACAGAACACACTCATCATCACCCTGAGACAGAACACACTCATCATCACCCTGAGAGACAGAACACTCATCATCACCCTGAGACAGAACACACTCATCATCACCCTGAGACAGAACACACTCATCATCACCCTGAGACAGAACACACTCATCATCACCCTGAGAGACAGAACACTCATCATCACCCTGAGAGACAGAACACACTCATCACATCATCACCCTGAGACAGAACACACTCATCATCATCGTGAGACAGAACACACTCATCATCACCCTGAGAGACAGAACACTCATCATCACCGTGAGACAAAACACACTCTTCATCACCCTGAGAGACAGAACACACTCATCATCACCCTGAGAGACAGAACACACTCATCATCACCGTGAGACAGAACACACTCATCATCACCCTGAGAGAGAGAACACACTCATCATCACCCTGAGAGACAGAACACTCATCATCACCCTGAGACAGAACACTCATCATCACCCTGAAAGAGAATGTAAATGCATACATACACATGGACACATCCACACACACACTTGCTGTATCACCTGTGCCAGGGGGAGCGGTGTTGGGGGCACATGAACCTGGAGGTGTTTCTGATTGATTGACCGGTGACTGGTCCCGCCCACCACAGCTTGTAGCAGTCGTTGACTAAATGTCAGACATGAACAGAACTCTGTGATACTTACCATTACATCATAGCCGAAGAAAATACATGAGCTGACGCACACCCAGAGAAAATTATTTTATGTAGGAGTTCTGACTAACGGCGAATAAACTATAAGCTATAAAAAATAAAGAGAGTCCCACACTCTATATATAAACTCCTAGTAATTTATTGGTTACCTAGTGACACAAGTGTCAGACAGGAAGTGGAAGACTGCTTTGTGGTGGGCAGGAGGTAGGCGGGGCAAACACTTTGTCAGCCAATCTGAAATTAGGGCTAGCACTCTGGGTGGGTCCAAATCTGGGGGAGATGAATGAAATCGCAAACTCAATATAAATTATTACATTATTTTATATTATAGAAATGGAGCTGCAGTCAATTTGAATTATTAATATATAATATATATGTATAATAAAGACAATAGATAACTACTGACCAGCGAGCTGAGGGAACAGGTCTCTAGTCATCCCGGCCACTGCTCTCACAGCACTCCAGGCCAGGCCGCGGTCGGCGGTGTACATGGCACATTCGTAAACAAACTGTTGATAGGCGCTCTGCCATACATCGTCCCCAGAGAACTCAGGCCACGAAAAGTGACTGCTTAGCTGCTGCATTCCCTCCTCTCTCTGACACACACAAGTCGATTAGTGAACAGAGTTCTTTCTGGAAACACATTTTTATCTGTATGTAGTCTGAATTTTACGGAAACTCACATACACTAAAGATATACTATGGACTGGTTGATAATTGTCTAATGTCACTTCTTGGCTTGTAATGATTCATAAACATTATAATATAATATTATCTCAGGAAACCACAGTTGTGCCCTGACTGGCCAATAACAATGTCATTTCTGGGCTATATTTCTGTTATTCTCTGAATTAACTTAAGCATAGATTTTTTTCTTCTAATTTGGCACTCAGAAACTAAAGGCCATGAGTAACTTGGTCTAAAATAATGGCACCGATTGGCCAATAGGTGGCGCTGTGATAAGCAATCTCACTTCAACACTCATAATCCGTCACCCATTGAAACTTCGAGTCTTTATTATGTCCTCCATTTTGGAAATGTTGGAAAACCTTTTTCCTCATGAACCATAAGAAGTAACACCAAAAATTCGGGATGTAAGCCCATGGTACATCTCTAAACTTAGTTTGAGGAAAAACTGGTTAAGAGATAAATCAGGAATTATGATTTTTACATGTCCATAAAAACCCTTTGAAAATCCTCTTTACAATGGCCTATCAACTTGAAAACTGTAGGGTAACCTGATGAACCATGTTAAAAAAAATGTTCTCCTCATGGACTAAAAGTCTGATTCACACAAAATTCGATATTTCACAATAAGAGTTTGAGAAAATAACGTTGATACATTCAAACATGGCCACGCTATTACAAGTAGATGCATATTAGCGCATATGCTAAAAATAGTTCCAAAATCTTGTTCTCATTAAACCATAGGACCAAATGACACCAAATGTATGCCCGTGGTACATGTCTTAACATAGTTTGAGAAAAGCTAAAGGATTGGTCAAAAGATGGCTGAGTTTTTGACAAAATTACCCCCAAAACATATGTTATATGTCCATTTAAACTACTGTAAATCCACTCCACAGTGGCCTATCAACTTGAAAATAGTTTACTGGCCCAACGCGCAAACCACAAGACGACTTGCCTGATTACTCGCTTCAAAGTCGGCCATATGTAAAGTATGTGGAGCGATGGGTAACGATGCTTCGTGGGTGACTGTTGTTGATGTGTGCAGAAGGTCCCTGGTTCGCGCCCGGGTATGGGCGAGGGGACGGTTTAAAATTATACTGTTACACATACCAGAGCTAAAATAACTAAATCAATGGGCCATGAACAATGTGAAATATAGTATATCTGTATAATCACATATTGTTTTCTTATTATGTGATGTAAATGTAGTGAAAAGTGGGTATTTTATTTGGGAAAATCCTGTCGCTTGGAACGCTAATGTAGAGTACCAAGTGAGATTCTAATTATTTACACAAGCAGATTTCGACAAAAACAAAGTCCCAGAATTCAAAGATGACGGCAAATATACCATTAGCCTACACTAACTCTGAAAATATTCAACAAATCATAACATAAATTGACCCCGAAATTGGTATATGAACTCAAAACATTAAGCAATGACTTCACTTGCGTCATCCTTGAGGTATTGATTGATAAACATGGTCATGTTTTTCACTGATGAGGAAGATAGTTTCTAGCCAACATGATACAGCGCTTGCTTTGTTATCTAACTGTTCTTTAATCATTTCTGTCATCCTGTGAACCCTGTTCATTGCTTCTGCTGCTATATCTGTATGTATTATTGTTGTTGTTGTTATTATTTACAACAATAATAATAATATGATCGCATGGATAAAGGCACACACCGCGCACAGAAACACGAGCCCTTGCTGTGCGCGCACTATCCATCATGCATTGTTGTGTGGGCAGGGCGCTTGTATCTCTACTGAAGGTAAGATAGTTAAAGAGATAGACAGCAGATGTTATGCTGATACTGTGTGGCAGAAATTGTAATGCACTGGATTAGCAACGATGTGTGTGTGTGTTGTTTTCAGAGCCATCCCACCAGTCTCATCAAATATGTGCGATTCGGCTGCTAGAGAACTTGTTGCTTTAAACAGGAGGCTACCGAGCGTGTGTGTGTGTGTGTGTGTGTGTGTACATCGCAAATATCTCTAGAATGAAATCCATAATTTCTCGGCCTCCCTTCACACCTGTCAATCCTCTCCCCTACCCTCGATGATCTCGTCATGTAGCCTAGATCAGTGAATATCGACAGGCTACCAATCGTCGCTTACTGCTTGCATGCCGACTAGTCTACCCTAAATGTCAAGTTGTAACGAAGTTAACTCGTTAACGTTACATCATGCAATTGACTAACAGTACATCATGAATAGCCTGCATTTTGGATATCGTAGGCAAATCGTGTTTTATTGACGCTCCAGTAATCCGCACAAATCACGTATAGTTTATCGTCGTATTATCTAAACCTGGAGTTGCATTTATGAATGCCGTTTTTGTGTCTTTAATTTTACCTGAAGTTTGGCAATCTCCGCCATTTCTGCGTCTGTCAGGGAGGCCATTGCAGCGTTGTCAGGGGGTGGGGGGCGTTTTTGTTGCTATGGGAACCACGGCGCAGGTTTTGACATTGGCTGATGACGTCGCCTGACTGGAATTTCCAACTAATTTCAGTAGTCTGATGTCTATTTCTAGCCGTTTCTGCAGGTGTCTATTTCTAGCAGTTTGCTTGGTATACCTGAGTTAACCCATAAACATCATTCTATGTCTTGTCTGCTCCTTAGTTGAGTTGACAACCTGCAGTAGGTGTGTGTGTGTGTGTGTGTGTGTATCTGTGTTTTTGTCTGCCTGCCTGAGTGTGGGGGGTTAATTCCCCGTGAACACAGATGGCTCAGACGTTCTAATCCTTTTTCTTATGAATCCCACCTCTCCTGTCCTCTCCTGTTGGGATCATAATTAGATAAATGGTGTGAGCAACAGAGCGAGAACCGGAAACAATACACCTACTATTATTTCAGGGCCATTAACGGAGAGAGATAACGGAATGCATGCTGTGCAGACCGGGTCATGGACAGGACTGGGAGTTTACCGGTCCTTATCTGACCGGGAGTTTACCGGTCCTTATCTGACCCTGACCTGGAGTTTACCGGTCCTTATCTGACCGGGAGTTTACCGTTCCTTATCTGACTGGGAGTTTACCGGTCCTTATCTGACCGGGAGTTTACCGGTCCTTATCTGACCGGGAGTTTACCGTTCCGTATCTGACCTGGAGTTTACCGGTCCTTATCTGACCGGGAGTTTACCGGTCCTTATCTGACCGGGAGTTTACCGGTCCTTATCTGACCGGGAGTTTACCGTTCCGTATCTGACCTGGAGTTTACCGTTCCTTATCTGACCTGGAGTTTACCGGTCCTTATCTGACCTGGAGTTTACCGTTCTGTATCTGACCTGGAGTTTACCATTCCTTATCTGACCGGGAGTTTACCGTTCCGTATCTGACCTGGAGTTTACCGGTCCTTATCTGACCTGGAGTTTACCGGTCCGTATCTGACCTGGAGTTTACCGGTCCGTATCTGACCTGGAGTTTACCGTTCCTTATCTGACCTGGAGTTTACCGGTCCTTATCTGACCTGGAGTTTACCGGTCCTTATCTGACCCTGACCGGGAGTTTACCGTTCCTTATCTGACCGGGAGTTTACCGGTCCTTATCTGACCTGGAGTTTACCGGTCCTTATCTGACCTGGAGTTTACCGGTCCTTATCTGACCTGGAGTTTACCGTTCCTTATCTGACCCTGACCGGGAGTTTACCGGTCCTTATCTGACCTGGAGTTTACCGTTCCTTATCTGACCGGGAGTTTACCGGTCCTTATCTGACCTGGAGTTTACCGGTCCTTATCTGACCTGGAGTTTCTGACCTGGAGGTCCGTTATCTGACCTGGAGTTTACCGTTCCTTATCTGACCTGGAGTTTACCGTTCCTTATCTGACCTGGAGTTTACCGGTCCTTATCTGACCTGGAGTTTACCGGTCCTTATCTGACCTGGAGTTTACCGGTCCTTATCTGACCTGGAGTTTACCGTTCCTTATCTGACCGGGAGTTTACCGGTCCTTATCTGACCTGGAGTTTAACGGTCCTTATCTGACCTGGAGTTTACCGGTCTGTATCTGACCTGGAGTTTACCTTTTCCATATCTGACCTGGAGTTTACCGGTCCTTATCTGACCTGGAGTTTACCGGTCCTTATCTGACCTGGAGTTTACCGTTTCCATATCTGACCTGGAGTTTACCGGTCCTTATCTGACCTGGAGTTTACCGTTTCCGTATCTGAGGATTACATCAGAGACTCTGCTTCTTGCTGTGGATTATAAAGCAGAGAGCTGTTGTGAGATCTAGATCTGTAGAAGACTGGACAGTGAGTCCTGCAGTGAGGAGTTGACTGGCTGAATCATCTGTTTCTGGTAACTGACTTGAGGAGTTGACTGGCTGAATCATCTGTTTCTGGTAACTGTGACTTGAGGAGTTGACTGGCTGAATCATCTGTTTCTGGTAACTGTGACTTGAGGAGTTGACTGGCTGAATCATCTGTTTCTGGTAACTGACTTGAGGAGTTGACTGGCTGAATCATCTGTTTCTGGTAACTGTGACTTGAGGAGTTGACTGGCTGAATCATCTGTTTCTGGTAACTGTGACTTGAGGAGTTGACTGGCTGAATCATCTGTTTCTGGTAACTGTGACTTGAGGAGTTGACTGGCTGAATCATCTGTTTCTGGTAACTGTGACTTGAGGAGTTGACTGGCTGAATCATCTGTTTCTGGTAGAGAAGAAGCCAATGAGTTCTTTAAGGTAAGCACAGGAGAATAACTACAGAGTGTGTGTTTTATTTATTTAGCCTATAGCTCCTGTGGTGAGGTGGATTAAGGTGTTTGTTCAGGTGAGTCACAGCTGCTTAGGAAGGGATGAGGGTCAGAGAGGGAGGGAGGGAGGAGAGAAGAGGAGGAGGAGGGAGGGAGGGAGGGAGGGAGAGAAGAGGAGGAGATAATGAGAGTGGATATGAGAGGGGGAGGAAGGACTCAGAGGAGAAGACAAAAATAACAGACCAGAAAGCAGAGGAGGGGTGAAAGCGAAGGTGTTGAAATGAAGGAGAGATATTGGGTTACGAGAGCGGGAAAAGGGGAGATGACAGAAAGGAGGAGATTTTTGAGATGGAGACAGAGTTGTGAATCTGACCCCACAAGATACACTATTCCTGGTTCAACTGTCTAGTTCCTGTCATCACAGGAAGTTGACAGGCTTCTATATCCCCCCCAACACACACACACATACACACACACACACTCTCAAGTGGAGCAGGTGTCTCAAAATTGCCAAGGCGGATCTGAAAAATACACACAGGAGAGAAACTATTTTTGGTGTTCTTGTCAAACCAGTCAGTCTCCAGCCATACCAGGAGAGGGCTCTGTCGTTGCTAGTTATTCTCCAGACCAGGAGAGGGCTCTGTCGTTGCTAGTTATTCTCCTTACCAGGAGGGCTCTGTCGTTGCTAGTTATTCTCCTTACCAGGAGAGGGCTCTGTCGTTGCTAGTTATTCTCCTTACCAGGAGAGGGCTCTGTCGTTGCTAGTTATTCTCCTTACCAGGAGAGGGCTCTGTCGTTGCTAGTTATTCTCCAGACCAGGAGAGGGCTCTGTCGTTGCTAGTTATTCTCCAGACCAGGAGGGCTCTGTCGTTGCTAGTTATTCTCCAGACCAGGAGGGCTCTGTCGTTGCTAGTTATTCTCCAGACCAGCAGGGCTCTGTCGTTGCTAGTTATTCTCCAGACCAGGAGGGCTCTGTCGTTGCTAGTTATTCTCCAGACCAGGAGGGCTCTGTCGTTGCTAGTTATTCTCCAGACCAGGAGGGCTCTGTCGTTGCTAGTTATTCTCCAGACCAGGAGGGGGCTCTGTCGTTGCTAGTTATTCTCCAGACCAGGAGGGCTCTGTCGTTGCTAGTTATTCTCCAGACCAGGAGGGCTCTGTCGTTGCTAGTTATTCTCCAGACCAGGAGGGCTCTGTCGTTGCTAGTTATTCTCCAGACCAGGAGAGTGCTCTGTCGTTGCTAGTTATTCTCCAGACCAGGAGGGCTCTGTCGTTGCTAGTTATTCTCCAGACCAGGAGGGCTCTGTCGTTGCTAGTTATTCTCCAGACCAGGAGGGCTCTGTCGTTGCTAGTTATTCTCCTTACCAGGAGAGGGCTCTGTCGTTGCTAGTTATTCTGCAGACCAGGAGGGCTCTGTCGTTGCTAGTTATTCTGCAGACCAGGAGGGCTCTGTCGTTGCTAGTTATTCTCCAGACCAGGAGGGCTCTGTCGTTGCTAGTTATTCTGCATACAGTCTTCAACTTCCACCTCCAGCTGCCAACATTTATGTATCTGGCAATTGCGAGATGACATGACAGCGAGAGAGAGAGATAGATAGATAAGAAAGACAGAACGATAGACAGACAGAGAGACAGACAGGAGAGAGAGACAGACAGGAGAGAGAGACAGACAGGAGAGAGGGACAGACAGGAGAGAGGGACAGACAGGAGAGAGAGACAGACAGGAGAGAGGGACAGACAGGAGAGAGAGACAGACAGGAGAGAGGGACAGACAGGAGAGAGAGACAGACAGGAGAGAGGGACAGACAGTAGAGAGAGTGAGACAGAGAGAGAATGTGTACCACATACATTCCCCCCTCAGAGTCACCCAACTTCAATGAAGAGAGTTTCTCCATTCTAGGGGGGGAAATTAGTCAATTTCAGGCCCAAGGCAATGTACTGGTCTGTGGAGACCTGAATGCTAGAACAGCAGAAGAACAAGACACTATTAACAGTCATGGGGATAAACACCTAGCAGGAAGCATCCACCTTTTCCTCCCCACATACCCCCAAAGAAACAACTATGACAAAGTGAAAAACAAAACGAAGTACAGCTCGATAAGCTCTGTGGAACACTGGGTCTGTACATAGTCAATGGTAGACTGAGAGGGGACTCTTTTGGTCAGTACACCTACAGCTCTGTGGAACACTGGGTCTGTACATAGTCAATGGTAGGCTGAGAGGGTAGGTACTACAGCTCTGTGGAACACTGGGTCTGTACATAGTCAATGAGGCTGAGGGGGACTCTTTAGGTAGGTACACCTACAGCTCTGTGGAACACTGGGTCTGTACATAGTCAATGGTAGGCTCTGGTGGAACACTCTGTGGAACACTGTCTGTACATAGTCAATGGTAGGCTGAGAACACTGGGTACATAGTCAATGGTAGGCTGAGAGGGGACTCTTTAGGTACACCTACAGCTCTGTGGAACACTGGGTCTGTACATAGTCAATGGTAGGCTGAGAGGGGACTCTTTAGGTAGGTACACCTACAGCTCTGTGGAACACTGGGTCTGTACATAGTCAATGGTAGGCTGAGAGGGGACTCTTTAGGTAGGTACACCTACAGCTCTGTGGAACACTGGGTCTGTACATAGTCAATGGTAGGCTGAGAGGGGACTCTTTAGGTAGGTACACCTACAGCTCTGTGGAACACTGGGTCTGTACATAGTCAATGGTAGGCTGAGAGGGGACTCTTTAGGTAGGTACACCTACAGCTCTGTGGAACACTGGGTCTGTACATAGTCAATGGTAGGCTGAGAGGGGACTCTTTAGGTAGGTACACAGCTCTGTGGAACACTGGGTCTGTAGCTCAATGGTAGGCTGAACACTGGGTCTGTACATAGTCAATGGTAGGCTGAGAGGGGACTCTTTAGGTAGGTACACCTACAGCTCTGTGGAACACTGGGTCTGTACATAGTCAATGGTAGGCTGAGAGGGGACTCTTTAGGTAGGTACACCTACAGCTCTGTGGAACACTGGGTCTGTACATAGTCAATGGTAGGCTGAGAGGGGGTAGGTACACCTACAGCTCTGTGGAACACTGGTACATAGTCAATGGTAGGCTGACTCTTTAGGTAGGTACAGCTCTGTGGAACACTGGGTCTGTACATAGTCAATGGTAGGCTGAGAGGGGACTCTTTAGGTAGGTACACCTACAGCTCTGTGGAACACTGGGTCTGTACATAGTCAATGGTAGGCTGAGAGGGGACTCTTTAGGTAGGTACACCTACAGCTCTGTGGAACACTGGTTCTGTACATAGTCAATCTGAGAGGGGACTGGTAGAACCTACAGCTCTGTGGAACACTGGGTCTGTACATAGTCAATGGTAGGCTGAGAGGGGACTCTTTAGGTAGGTACACCTACAGCTCTGTGGAACACTGGGTCTGTACATAGTCAATGGTAGGCTGGTAGGTACACCTACAGCTCTGTGGAACACTGGGTCTGTACATAGTCAAGGGTAGGCTGAGAGGGGACTCTTTTGGTAGGTACACCTACAGCTCATCCCTTGGCAGCATCAATGCAGACTACCTCCTCACCAACCTAATCCCAGAGTCTCTCAGAGCTTTCACAGTCAACCCACTAACACCTCTCTCAGACCACAGTAAAATCATAGTTTATCTGAAAAGAGCGGAACCCAACCATGAAGCATCACGGCCCGATAAATTACACGGTACAAAACAGGCCTATAGATGTAGTGCAAACAGTACAGACATCTACCAAAAAGCAATTGGTAGCCAAAAAATACAATCTCTCCTGGACAACATTCTCCTTCAGCAATGAAGGTGTAAATTTGGCCGTTTGGAATATTAACTTTATATTTGACAAATTTGCCTCCTTGGCTAATCTAAAGAAGCATAAGAGCAAACCAAAAATAACAGAAAATGAAAAATGGTTTGATATTGATTGAAAAATCTAAGAAAGTCATTGAGAAATATATCTAATCAAAAACACAGAACCAGACAACAAAAATATATGTCTTCAATATGGGGAAACACTGAAGCAATACAAACACACCCGGAGAACAGAAAAGGAACAGCACATTAGAAATCAGCTGGATGGAATTGAGGAATCCATATTAATCAAACCACTTCTGGGAGAATTGGAATACATTAAACAAACCTCATCATGAGGAATTGGCTATCCAAAATGGGGATATGTGGAGAAATCACTTTGCAAACCTCTACAGCAATATAACAAAGAGCCCAGAACAAAAAGATATACAAGACAAATAACAAATCCTTGAATCAGCAGTCAAAGACAATCAGAATCCTGTGGATACACCAATACAGTCCGGGTGTCAGGGTGTGACAGATACACCAATACAGTCCGGGTGTCAGGGTGTGACAGATACCCCAATACAGTCCGGGTGTCAGGGTGTGACAGATACCCCAATACAGTCCGGGTGTCAGGGTGTGACAGATACCCCAATACAGAAGAAGAATTATTGGAAAAACTACGCACTCTACAACCCAAAAAGGCCTGTGGTGCTGATGGTATTTTAAATGAAATAATCAAAAATACAGACCACAAATTCAAATTGGCTATACTCAAACTCTTCAACATTCTCCTCACTGCAGGTATTTTCCCCAATATTTGGAACCAGAGATTGACCACACCAATCTATAAAAATGGAGACAAATTTGGCCCAAATAATTACAGAGGAATTTGCGTTAACAGCAACTTGGGGAAAATTCTCTGCAGTATTATAAATAGCAGACTACATCATTTCCATGACGAA
This sequence comes from Oncorhynchus masou masou, assembly GCF_036934945.1. Taxonomy (NCBI): domain Eukaryota; kingdom Metazoa; phylum Chordata; class Actinopteri; order Salmoniformes; family Salmonidae; genus Oncorhynchus; species Oncorhynchus masou. The sequence continues at coordinate 52,169,494 of NC_088232.1, forward strand.
CACAACGTCCTGAGCAGAAGCCAGATTGGATTTCTAAAAAATGATCGTACAAACAGACCACATTTACACCCTCCACACTGTAAATGACAAACAAGTCAACCAAAACAAAGGCAAAATCTACTCATGTTTTGTAGATTTCAAGAAAGCATTTGATTCAATTTGGCACAAAGGTATTTTTTTATAAACTAATAGAAAGTGGTATTGGAGGGAAAACACATGATGTTATAAAATCAATGTATACTAAAAACAAATGTGCGGCTAAAATTGGCAACAAGCAAACAGACTTCTTCTCTCAGGGACGGGGAGTGAAACAGGGCTGCCCAATAAGTCCAACACTATTTAACATCTACATTAATGAATTGGCAAAAACATTAGAAGAATCGGCAGCACCTGGTATCACCCTACACAACACTGAAATCAAGTGTCTGCTGTACACAGATGACCTGGTGCTGCTGTCTCCCACTAAAGAGGGGTTACAGCAGCACCTAGATCGTCTTCACAGGTTCTGTCAGACTTGGGCTCTGACCGTTATCCTAAAAAAAAACAAATATAATGATATTCCAAAAAAGGTCCAGATATCAGGATGACAAAAATAAATTCTATTTGGACACAGTTCTATTAGAACACACCAAAAACAACATGTATCTAGGACTAAATATCAGCAACACCGGTAGCTTTCACATGGCTGTGAATGAGCTGAGAGACAAACCAAGAAGAGCATTCTATGGCATTAAAAGGAACATTAAAATCGAAGTTCCAATTAGAATCTGGCTCAATATTCTAATCGGTTATAGAACCAATTACTCTACATGGCAGTGAAGTATAATGGATTCACCAAATGGGACAAACATCCAATTTAAATACTGCATGAAGAGTTTTGCAAGACTGTAACGCAAGTACAAAGAAAACTTCCAAATAACGCATGTAGAGCAGAATTGGGCCAAAACCCCCTCCTCTATTGAATAGAAAAAAGAGCCATCAAATTTTACAACCATCTAAAAACAAGTGACCCCAAAACATTCCATCACACAGCTCTACAATGTCAAGAGATGAAACAAGAGAAGAGTCCCCTCAGCCAGCTGGTTCTGAGGCTGAGTTCACAAACCCAAACCAACCCCATAGAGCCCCAGAACAGCACTCAGAAAATCTGGCCCAACCAAATCATTACAAAACAAAAAGAAAAATATATCACCTATTGGAAAGACACCACAAAAAAAATCTAAGTAAATTCAATGCTATTTGGCTCTAAACAGACAGTCTGCCACCATGTATTGTCTGACCACTGTGACTGATAGAAAACTGAGGAAAACATTGACTAGGTACAGACTCAGTGAGCACAGTCTGGCAATAGAGACTGGTCATCACGGACAAACCTGGTTGCCCAGAGAACAGGCTGTGCTCACTCTGCTCCAGGGGAGAGGTAGAGACAGAGCTGCATTTTCTATTACACTGTGACAAATACACAGACCTAAGAGAATATTTCTTTCCCAAAATTATAATTCAATAAAAATAATTTTAAACTATAAAAGATGAATAAAAAAACTCATATATTTATTGGGTGAAAAGCCTAAATGTGCAGTGTGAGAGTGTGCCTGGTCTTCTGCTGTCTGACACTTTGTTCTCTACATCTCTAAGTCCATAAAGTACTTCATGTGATGACACAAATGCTCTGTTTGGTAAGATTTAAGTAAGACGTGAGGAAGATCTAAGATGTAATTATATAATCGTGCTGTGTGTGTGAAGGACTGTGCCTACGTTTCTCAGAAGCTAATCCCTAAACTGTATTCAAAATAGAGCCTTTCAGCTGGCAGCCACTGTGAACTGATTCCTACCCTCTGCTCTGAGACATGGGTGGCCAAGCGCCCTCTTGGAGAGCTACTGGGTGTGTATGTTTTTGTAGTCTCACTTATTGCAGTGGCTGGATTTCAACTGTAGCTGACGGACCTTATGAAAGCAAACACGTGACGCATTCATCTGGTTTTTGCGTAACCTCATGTTGTAGAAGTGCATACTGTGCGTTTTATAGAGAAAATAGTTAGTTACAAAAATGTATTAACGTTTCGCTTCACAATGCTACTGTAGTTGACAATACATAGACATTTTAAAAACCACATTGTGGACCACTCAAATAGAGGCGAACCCTAACTCAAATAGAGGGGAACCCTAACTCAAATAGAGGGGAACCCTAACTCAAATAGAGGGGAACCCTAACTCAAATAGAGGGTGACCCTAACTCAAATAGAGCTAACCATACCTCAAATAGAGTGAACCCTAACGCAAATAGAGGCTAACCCTAACTCAAATCAAATCAAATTTTATTTGTCACATACACATGGTTAGCAGATGTTAATGCGAGTGTAGCGAAATGCTTGTGCTTCTAGTTCCGACAATGCAGTAATAACCAACAAGTAATCTAACTAACAATTCCAAAACTACTGTCTTATACACAAGTGTAAGGGGATAAAGAATATGTACATAAAGATATATGAATGAGTGATGGTACAGAGCAGCATAGGCAAGATACAGTAGATGGTATCGAGTACAGTATATACATATGAGATGAGTATGTAAACAAAGTGGCATAGTTAAAGTGGCTAGTGATACATGTATTACATAAAGATGCAGTAGATGATATAGAGTGCAGTATATACGTATACATATGAGATGAATAATGTAGGGTATGTAAACATTATATTAGGTAGCATTGTTTAAAGTGGCAGTGATATATTTATTCATTTCCCATCAATTCCCATTATTAAAGTGGCTGGAGTTGAGTCAGTGTGTTGGCAGCAGCCACTCAATGTTAGTGGTGGCTGTTTAACAGTCTGATGGCCTTGAGATAGAAGCTGTTTTTCAGTCTCTCGGTCCCAGCTTTGATGCACCTGTACTGACCTCACCTTCTGGATGATAGCGGGGTGAACAGGCAGTGGCTCGGGTGGTTGTTGTCCTTGATGATCTTTATGGCCTTCCTGTAACATCGGGTGGTGTAGGTGTCCTGGAGGGCAGGTAGTTTGCCCCCGGTGATGCGTTGTGCAGACCTCACTACCCTCTGGAGAGCCTTAGGGTTGTGGGCGGAGCAGTTGCCGTACCAGGCGGTGATACAGCCCGCCAGGATGCTCTCGATTGTGCATCTGTAGAAGTTTGTGATTGCTTTTGGTGACAAGCCGAATTTCTTCAGCCTCCTGAGGTTGAAGAGGTGCTGCTGTGCCTTCTTCACGATGCTGTCTGTGTGGGTGGACCAATTCAGTTTGTCTGTGATGTGTATGCCGAGGAACTTAAAACTTAGTTTTGTTGATGTTGAGTGTGAGGTTATTTTCCTGACACCACACTCCAAGGGCCCTCACCTCCTCCCTGTAGGCCGTCTCGTTGTTGTTGGTAATCAAGCCTACCACTGTTGTGTCGTCCGCAAACTTGATGATTGAGTTGGAGGCGTGCGTGGCCACGCAGTCGTGGGTGAACAGGGAGTACAGGAGAGGGCTCAGAACGCACCCTTGTGGGGCCCCAGTGTTGAGGATCAGCGGGGTAGAGATGTTGTTGCCTACCCTCACCACCTGGGGGCGGCCCGTCTCAAATAGAGGGGAACTCAAACTCAAATAGAGTGTAACCCTAACCCTAACTCAAACAGAGCTAACCCTAACTCAAATAGAGCTAACCCTAACTCAAATAGAGGCTAACCCTAACTCAAATAGAGGGTAACCCTAACTCAAATAGAGCTGACCCTAACCCTAACTCAAATAGAGCTAACCCTAACTCAAATAGAGGGTAACCCTATCTCACATAGAGGGTAACCCTATCTCAAATGGAGGGTAACCCTAACTCAAATAGAGGGTAACCCTAACTCAAACAGAGGGTAACCCTAACTCAAACAGAGGGTGACCCTAACTCAAACAGAGGGTGACCCTAACTCAAACAGAGGGTGACCCTAACTCAAATAGAGCTAACCCTAACTCAAATAGAGGGTGACCCTAACTCAAATAGAGGGTAACCCTAACTCAAATAGAGGGTAACCCTAACTCAAATAGAGCTAACCCTAACCCTAACTCTGTATAGCTAACTGGTTCTCAAATAGAGGGTATGTTTAACTCAAATAGAGGGTGACCCTAACTCATATAGAGGGTAACCCTAACTAGAACAGAGCTAACCCTAACTCAAATATAGGGTAACCCTAACCCTAACTCAAATAGAAGGTAACCCTAACTCAAATAGAGCTAACCCTAACCCTAACTCAAATAGAGCTAACGCTAACTCAAATAGAGGGTAACCCTAACTCAAATAGAGGGTGACCCTAACTCAAATAGAGGGTAACCCTAACTCAAATAGAGCTAACCCTAACCCTAACTCAAATATAGCTAACCCTAACCCAATCCCTGTAACCCTAACCCAAATAGAGGGTCCCTAACTCAATCCCTAACCCTATCCCAAATAGAGGGTAACCCTAACCCAATCCTAACCCTAACCCTAACTCAAATAGTCCTAACCCTATCCCAAATAGTATCCTAACTCAAATAGACCCTAACCCTATCCTAACCAAATAGAGCTAACCCTAACCCTAACTCAAATAGAGCTAACCCTAACCCTAACTCAAATAAAGTGGTCCAGTAAGTTCAAGCCTCAGTAGGATGTCTGTGTGCTCTGGTTCTGTGGTATGTTTCCTCAGAGCTGTCTGACCCTATTCCTAACCTTATTCCTAACCTCACCCTATCCTAACCCTATCCTATCCCTATCCTAACCCTACCCCTATCCCTATCCTAACCCTATCCTATCCCTATCCTAACCCTACCCCTATCCCTATCCTAACCCTACCCCTATCCCTATCCTAACCCTACCCCTATCCCTATCCTATCCCTATCCTAACCCTATCCTAACCCTATCCTATCCCTATCCTAACCCTATCCTAACCCTATCCTAACCCTATCCTAACCCTATCCTAACCCTATCCTAACCCTAACCTATCCTTACCCCAACCCTATCCCATCCTAACCCTATCATATCCTAACCCTATCATATCCTTACCCCAACCCTATCCCATCCTAACCCTATCATATCCTAACCCTATCATATCCTTACCCTAACCCTATCCCTAATCCTACCCCTATCCCATCCTAACCCTATCCTATCCCTATCCTAACCCTATCCTATCCCTATCCTATCCCTATCCTATCCCTATCCTAACCCTAACCCTAACCCTAACCCTAACCCTATCCTAACCCTATCCTAACCCTAACCCTATCCCTATCCTAACCCTATCCTAACCCTAACCCTAACCCTATCCTAACCCTATCCTATCCCTATCCTATCCCTATCCTAACCCTATCCTATCCCTATCCTATCCCTATCCTATCCCTATCCTATCCCTATCCTAACCCTAACCCTAACCCTAACCCTATCCTAACCCTATCCTATCCCTATCCTAACCCTATCCTAACCCTAACCCTAACCCTATCCTAACCCTATCCTAACCCTAACCCTATCATATCCTTACCCCAACCCTATCCCTAATCCTAACCCTATCCTAACCCTAACCCTATCCCTAATCCTAACCCTATCCTAACCCTAACCCTAACCCTAACCCTATCCCTATCCTAACCCTATCCTAACCCTATCCTAACCCTATCCTAACCCTAACCCTATCCCTATCCTAACCCTATCCTAACCCTATCCTAACCCTATCCTAACCCTAACCCTATCCCTATCCTAACCCTACCCCTATCCCTATCCTAATCTGCTGCAACCCCTGAGCTAGTCAATCAACGAACCTGTTCTGTATGGAACTGTGTATCATTCCCCCTAACCCTATCCCTATCCCTAGCCATAACAATAACCCTATCCCTATCCTAACCTTAACCCTATCCCTATCCTAACCTTAACCCTATCCCTTGCCCTAACCCAATCCCTATCCCTAACCCTATCCCTAACCCTATCCTAACCCTACCCCTATCCTAACCCTACCCCTACCCCTATCCTAACCTTAACCCTATGACTATCCCTATCCTAACCTTAACCCTATCCCTATCCCTATCCCTATCCCAATCCCAACCCTATCCCTATCCCAACCATATCCCAAACCTAACCCTATCCTAACCCTATCCCTAACCCTAACCCTATCCTATCCCTATCCCTATCCCTAACCTAACCCTATCCCTTACCCTAGCCTATCCCTAATCCTAACCCTATCCCTTACCCTAGCCTATCCCTAATCCTAACCCTATCCTATCCTATTCTAACCCTAACCCTATCCCTAACCTCACCCTATCCTAACCCTAATCCTAACCCTAACCCTATCCTATCCCTATCCCTAACCTAACCCTATCCCTTACCCTAGCCTATCCCTAATCCTAACCCTATCCTATCCCTAACCCTATCCCTAACCTCACCCTATCCTAACCCTAATCCTAACCCTATCCTATCCCTAACCCTATCCCTATCCCTAACCCTAACCCTAACCCTAACCCTATCCTATCCCTTTCCCTAACCTAACCCTATCCCTCACCCTATCCTAACCCTAATCCTATCCCTATCCTATCCCTAACCCTAACCCTATCCCTATCCCTATCCTATCCCTATCCCTATCCCTATTCTAACCCTAACCCTATCATAACCCTATCCCTATCCCTAACCCTATCCCTAACCCTAACCCTATCCTAACCCTAACCCTATCCTAACCCTAACCCTATCCTAACCCTATCCCTATCCTAACCCTATCCTAACCCTAACCCTATCCCTATCCCTAACCCTAACCCTATCCTAACCCTATCCCTATCCCTAACCCTATCCCTATCCCTATCCTAACCCTAACCCTATCCTAACCCTAACCCTATCCCTATCCCTATCCCTATCCCTATCCTATCCCTATCCTAACCCTATCCCTATTCTAACCCTAACCCTATCCCTAACCCTATCCCTATCCTAACCCTATCCCTAACCCTATCCCTAACCCTAACCCTATCCTAACCCTAACCCTATCCTAACCCTAACCCTATCCTAACCCTATCCTAACCCTATCCTAACCCTATCCTAACCCTAACCCTATCCCTAACCCTATCCTAACCCTAACCCTATCCTAACCCTAACCCTATCCTAACCCTATCCCTATCCTAACCCTATCCTAACCCTATCCCTATCCTAACCCTATCCTAACCCTAACCCTATCCTAACCCTATCCCTAACCCTATCCTAACCCTAACCCTATCCTAACCCTAACCCTATCCTAACCCTATCCCTATCCTAACCCTATCCTAACCCTAACCCTATCCTAACCCTATCCCTAACCCTAACCCTATCCTAACCCTAACCCTATCCTAACCCTAACCCTATCCTAACCCTATCCCTAACCCTAACCCTATCCTAACCCTAACCCTATCCTAACCCTAACCCTATCCTAACCCTATCCCTATCCTAACCCTATCCTAACCCTAACCCTATCCTAACCCTATCCCTATCCTATTCTAACCCTATCCTAACCCTATCCCTATCCTATTCTAACCCTATCCTAACCCTATCCCTATCCTATTCTAACCCTATCCCTAACCCTATCCTATCCTAACGCTATCCCTAACCCTATCCTATCCTAACCCTATCCTATTCTAACCCTAACCTAACCCTATCCCTTACCCTAGCCTATCCCTAATCCTTACCCTATCCTATTCTAACCCTAACCGTATCCTAACCCTATCCCTATCCCTATCCTAACCCTATCCTAACCCTATCCCTATCCTAACTCTATCCCTATTCTAACCCTAACCCTAACCCTATCCCTATCCTAACCCTATCCCTATCCCTATCCCTATCCCTATCCCTATCCCTATCCTAACCCTATCCTAACCCTATCCCTATCCTAACTCTATCCCTATTCTAACCCTAACCCTAACCCTATCCCTATCCTAACCCTATCCCTATCCCTATCCTAACCCTATCCCTATCCTAACCCTATCCATATCCTAACCCTCTAACCCTAACCCTATCCCTATCCTAACCCTATCCCTATCCCTATCCTAACCCTATCCATATCCTAACCCTCTAACCCTAACCCTATCCCTATCCTAACCCTATCCCTATCCCTATCCTAACCCTATCCCTATCCTAACCCTCTAACCCGAAACCTATCCATATCCTAACCCTCTAACCCTAACCCTATCCCTATCCTAACCCTATCCCTATCCTAACCCTCTAACCCTAACCCTATCCCTATCCTAACCCTATCCCTATCCTAACCCTATCCATATCCTAACCCTCTAACCCTAACCCTATCCCTATCCTAACCCTATCCCTATCCTAACCCTATCCCTATCCTAACCCCCTAACCCTATCCCTATCCTAACCCTATCCCTATCCTAACCCTATCCATATCCTAACCCTCTAACCATAACCCTATCACTATCCTAACCATATCCCTATCCTAACCCTCTAACCCTATCCCTATCCTAACCCTATCCTAACCCTATCCCTATTCTAACCCTAACCCTATCCCTATCCTAACCCTATCCCTATCCCTATCCTAACCCTATCCCTAGCCTAACCCTATCCCTATTCTAACCCTAACCCTATTCCTATCCCTATCCTAACCCTATCACTATCCTAACCCTCTAACTCTAACCCTATCCCTATCCTAACCCTATCCCTATCCCTATTCTAACCCTAACCCTATCCCTATCCTAACCCTATCCCTATCCTAACCCTATCCCTATTCTAACCCTATCCCTATCCTAACCCTATCCCTATCCTAACCCTATCCCTATCCCTATCCTAACCCTATCCCTATCCTAACCCTATCCCTATCCCTATCCCTATCCCTATCCCTATCCTAACCCTATCCCTATTCTAACCCTAACCCTATCCCTATCCCTATCCTAACCCTATCTCTATTCTAACCCTATCCCTATCCTAACTCTATCCCTATCCCTATCCTAACCCTATCCCTATCCCTATCCTAACCCTATCCCTATTCTAACCCTAACCCTATCCCTATCCTAACCCTATCCCTATCCCTATCCCTATCCTAACCCTATCCCTATCCTAACCCTATCCCTATCCCTATCCTAACCCTATCCCTATCCCTATCCTAACCCTATCCCTATTCTAACCCTAACCCTATCCCTATCCTAACCCTATCCCTATCCTAACCCTATCCCTATCCTAACCCTATCCCTATCCTAACCCTATCCCTATTCTAACCCTAACCCTATCCCTATCCTAACCTTATCCCTATCCATATCCCTATCCCTATCCCTATCCCTATTCTAACCCTAACCCTATCCCTATCCTATCCCTATCCCTATCCCTATCCTAACCCTATCCCTATCCTAACCCTAACCCTAACCCTATCCCTATCCCTATCCTAACCCTATCCCTATCCCTATCCTAACCCTATCCCTATCCCTATCCTAACCCTATCCCTACCCTAACCCTATCCCTATCCTAACCCTATCCCTATCCCTATCCTAACCTTAACCCTATCCCTATCCCTATCACTATCCTAACCCTAGGGACTATCCCTATTCTAACCCTAACCCTATCCCTATCCTATCCCTATCCCTATCCTAACCCTATCCCTATCCCTATCCCTATCCCTATCCTAACCCTATCCCTATCCCTATCCTAACCCTAACCCTATCCTAACCCTAACCCTATCCCTATCCCTATCCCTATCCTAACCCTATCCCTATCCCTATCCCTATCCCTATCCTAACCCTATCCCTATTCTAACCCTAACCCTATCCCTATCCTAACCCTAACCCTATCCCTATCCTAACCCTATCCCTATCCCTATCCTAACCCTAACCCTATCCCTATCCCTATGCCTATCCTAACCCTAACCCTATCCCTATCCCTATCCTAACCCTATCCCTATCCCTATCCCTATCCTAACCCTATCCCTATCCCTATCCCTATCCTAACCCTATCCCTATCCTAACCCTATCCCTATCCCTATCCTAACCCTATCCTAACCCTATCCCTATTCTAACCCTAACCCTATCCCTATCCCTATCCTAACCTTATCCCTATCCCTATCCTAACCCTATCCCTATCCCTATCCCTATTCTAACCCTAACCCTATCCCTATCCTAACCCCAACCCTATCCCTATCCCTATCCCTATTCTAACCCTAACCCTATCCCTATCCCTATTCTAACCCCAACCCTATCCCTATCCCTATCCCTATTCTGTCCCTGGCCCTGGCCCTATCCCTATCCCTATTCTAACCCCAACCCTATCCCTATCCCTATCCCTATTCTAACCCTATCCCTATCCCTATCCCTATCCTAACCCCAACCCTATCCCTATCCCTATTCTAACCCTAACCCTAACCCTATCCCTATCCCTATCCCTATCCTAACCTTATCCCTATCCCTATCCCTATCCTAACCCTATCCCTATCCCTATTCTAACCCTAACCCTATCCCTATCCTAACCCCAACCCTATCCCTATCCCTATCCCTATTCTAACCCTAACCCTAACCCTATCCCTATCCCTATCCCTATTCTAACCCTAACCCTAACCCTATCCCTATCCCTATTCTAACCCCAACCCTATCCCTATCCCTATCCCTATTCTAACCCTAACCCTAACCCTATCCCTATCCCTATTCTAACCCCAACCCTATCCCTATCCCTATCCCTATTCTAACCCTATCCCTATCCCTATCCCTATCCTAACCCCAACCCTATCCCTATCCCTATTCTAACCCTAACCCTAACCCTATCCCTAACCCTATCCCTATCCTAACCCTAACCCTATCCCTATCCCTATCCTATCCCTATCCCTATCCTAACCCTATCCCTATCCCTATCCCTATCCTAACCCTATCCCTATCCCTATCCCTATCCTAACCCTATCCTAACTCTATCCCTATCCCTACCCTAACCCTATCCCTATCCTAACCCTATCCCTATCCTAACCCTATCCCTACCCTAACCCTATCCCTATCCTAACCCTATCCCTACCCTAACCCTATCCCTATCCTAACCCTCTAACCCTAACCCTATCCCTATCCTAACCCTATCCCTATCCTAACCCTATCCCTATCCTAACCCTCTAACCCTAACCCTATCCCTATCCCTAACACCATCACTCTGCCAGATCTCAGCTGATTAAGGAGGCTTTGCTTTCTATCCTCCCCCTCCTCCTCCCCTCCTCCTCCTCCCCTCCAGGTCTGATTAGCTAGCGGCCATCTTACAGGAGTGGGTTGGAACCTGTTGCAGGCGCTAACCACAGTGTCAGTGTGTGGGGACTAACGGCTGACGGTAGACACGGCTAGCTCAAACACTCTCACACACAGACACTGGTACAGGTAGACACGGCTAGCTCAAACACTCTCACACACAGACACTGGTACAGTATGGGAGCCAGATGCAGAGCAGTTTGAAGGAATTCAACTCGGACTGCTTCTATCGGATTGGATCATGTCTCCTGACTATGTGAGTAGAATGTCTCGAAGTTAGGGGCTCTAGTGTGTAAAGGTGTGTGTGTGTGTGTGTGTGTGTGGTGGTTAGTGTTAGGCTAGACGTGTGTGTGTGTGTGTGTGTGTGTGTGTGTGTGTGTGTGTGTGTGTGGTGGTTAGTGTTAGGCTAGACGTGTGTGTGTGTGTGTGTGTGTGTGTGTGTGTGTGTGTGTGTGTGTGTGTGTGTGTGTGTGTGTGTGTGTGTGTGTGTGTGTGTGTGTGTGTGTGTGTGTTTGATGGAAGATGACTGTACTGTAGATAGTTGATAGTAGTCTCAGATTCACTTGTTGGGTCCATCTATTCTGCTGACTTTGACAGTGGAATGTGAAGGTAGTGTTTTGTTGTAGTGAGACCTGTTTAGGTTTTAGTTATATAACCACTGAAAATATCTATAGATGGTCATCTCTGATGGGTTTAACTCAGCGGTTTCAGAGACAATAACAGGTGCGTTTGCCTGTCTATCTGTGTAGGATTGTATAACTCCAGGTAAAGGTGGGATTAAGTAACCTATTAAAGGCTGAGCAGAGGAAATGAGAAGATTCCCCTGTTGGTATTAATCCCCAGGCCATGTTTAGGCCAACTCGTCTCTACAAAGCGTACGCCTTATCTTTCCATTCTGGGACAGCTCCATTATGTTCCTGTCAGGCCACTGAATATGGAGCAGAAGATGTCTGTTGTCATAAAGTCACAGTTCCTGCCCGCATGCCTCTGTCCACGCAACTTTAATGTGGAGTCTGTGATAGAGAGAGAGACAGTGTGTGTGTGTGTGTGTGTGTGTGTGTGTGTGTGTGTGTGTGTGTGTGTGTGTGTGTGTGTGTGTGTGTGTGTGTGTGTGCGTGTGTGTGTGCAATTTAACAAACCAGCTCTATGCACAATGACTATTTTAATCAGTTCACACTGAGCATTAAAACACATTTACCGGAAGAACTGTGCAGATGCAAAGTTTGGTAACAGAATTTCGGTCGAATCTCCCTCGGAGAGATCTCCATTCAGAAAGTATTCAGACCCCTTCACTTTTTCTACATTTTAATACGTTACAGCCTTATTCCAAAATGATTTTCAATTACATTTTTTTCTCATCAATCTACACACAATACCCCACAATGACATCACAATACCCCACAATGACATCACAATACCCCACAATGGCATCACAATACCCCACAATGGCATCACAATACCCCACAATGGCATCACAATACCCCATAATGACATCACAATACCCCACAATGGCATCACAATACCCCACAATGGCATCACAATACCCCACAATGACATCACAATACCCCACAATGACATCACAATACCCCACAATACCCCACAATGACATCACAATACCCCACAATACCCCACAATGGCATCACAATACCCCACAATGGCATCACAATACCCCACAATGACATCACAATACCCCACAATGGCATCACAATACCCCACAATGGCATCACAATACCCCACAATGGCATCACAATGGCATCACAATACCCCACAATGGCATCACAATACCCCATAATGGCATCACAATACCCCATAATGGCATCACAATACCCCACAATGGCATCACAATACCCCATAATGACATCAAAATACCCCACAATGGCATCACAATACCCCATAATGGCATCACAATACCCCATAATGACATTATTTATATAAGTATTCAGACCCTTTGCTATGGTGCTTGAAATTGAGCTCAGGTGCATCCTGTTTCCATTGATCATCCTTGTAGAAAAATCTCAACTTGATTGGAGTCACCTGTGGTAAATTCAATGAATTGGACAAGATTTGGGAAGGCACACACCTGTCTATATAAGGTCTCACAGTTGATGGTGCATGTCAGAGCAAAAACCAAGTCATGAGGTCGAAGGAATTGTCTGTGGAGCTCCGAGACAGGATTGTGTCGAGGCCAAAATATTTCTGCAGCATTGAAGTTCCCCAAGAACACAGTGGCCTCCATCATTCTTAAATGGAAGAAGTTTGCAACCACCAAGACTCTTCCTGGAACTGGCCACCCGGCAAAACTGAACAATCGGGGGAGAAGGGCCTTGGTCAGGGAGGTGACCAAGAACCCGATGGTCACTCTGACAGAGCTCGACGGTTCCTCTGCAGTGCTCCACCAATCAGGCCTTTGTGGAGGAGTGGCCAGACGGAAGCCACTCCTCAGTAAAAGGCACATGACAGCCCGCTTGGAGTTTGCCAAAAGGCACCTACCTAAAGGACTCTCAGACCATGAGAAACAAGATTCTCTGGTCTGATGAAACCAAGATTGAACTCTTTGGCCTGAATGCTAAGCGTCACGTCTGGAGGAAACCTGGCACCATCCCTATGGTGATGCATGGTGGTGGCAGCATCAGGCTGTAGGGATGTTTTTCAGCTGCAGTGACTGGGAGACTAGTCAGGATCGAGGGAAAGATGAACGGAGTGTTAGAGTTGTGTAAATTCGAATCTGGTATCAGGATAAATATAACAATGAGTCACCGATTTTATACTATGTATTTTTTTATTAGCTAAGTAATAAATGGCAAATGCAACTTTCGTATATACGGGCTCTCTGTAATTCCACGCAGGGCAGAACAGAGAACTGACAAGACGTATGTAAAACAGTATTCTTTATACTGTGATAGACAGTTCCAACACGTCTGTTGGCCTATCACAGTAGAGACTGGGCGTGGTTTAAACTTGCTCAGCCTATTGCAGGCGCTCAGGCGGGTCCCCGCCTCTTGGCGCTTCTTGGAGTCCTCCCTCCTCGATGTATAGATTCTTACTGTTCTGGTATCACAGCCTAGTTACAACAGTTGCTCAGTTCCTGCTATTGTGTTGTTCAGTATTTGTCCATCTCAGTTAAACCTCGTGATGACCACCCCTCCCTATCACAACTTTGTAAGATACAGCAAGTCACACCATGTGCTCAATATTGTCACATACAAACACAAGGACAAAGCATCTGCTGGGCTGTTATCTACAGTTTTGCAACATCCAGGTCACACCATGTTACTCAGTTCTTGTCACACACAAACAGGCAAGTAGCAAGCAGTTGTTTAATCTCATAATGATGCTCCAGTGCACAAATGCAGACACCTCACACAACCAACATCATATGATATTTAATCATATATATCTAATGGCTATAATGTAAAATACAGGATCCAACAGGGGCAAAGAGATCCTTGATTCAAAGGTCAAAGGTCTAAATACTTATGTAAATGTGATTTAAACCTGTTTTTTTGCTGTGTCATTATCGGGTATTGTGATGTCATTATCGGGTATTGTGATGTCATTATCGGGTATTGTGATGTCATTATGGGGTATTGTGATGTCATTATGGGGTATTGTGATGTCATTATGGGGTATTGTGATGTCATTATGGGGTATTGTGTGTAGATTGATGAGGGAAAAAAACAATTGAATCAATTTCAGAGTAAGGCTGTAATGGAACAAGATGTGGAATAAGTCAAGGGGGTCTGAGTACTTTCTGAATGCCCTGTATATACTCCAAAGTAAGATGAAACTTTGTCTGCAGAAATAATGGGGGGTCAGCTATGACACATTGACTTTGGAGAAAAACAATCTCTTTTGGTTATTGAAGTACAGTAAGTGAAGTGGATTTACACCCAGTAACGGATGTTCATCACGAGTCCCTGATCTGTACGACACAGAAATCCATAATTATGCATATGAATGTAATCTCTTCTAAATAGGAAAGAGATGAGAAAAAATAAGAAACCCACACACTGCTCTTGGTAGTATCACTGCTCTTTATTTATTAAGATTTACATATCAGCCTCAAATCAAGAGCAGTGATACTACCAAGAGCGGTGATACTACCAAGAGCGATGATACTACCAAGAGCGGTGATACTACCAAGAGCGGTGATACTACCAAAAGCGGTGAGACTATCAAGAGCGGTGATACTACCAAGAGCGGTGATACTACCAAGAGCGGTGATACTATCAAGAGCGGTGATACTACCAAGAGCAGTGATACTACCAAGAGCAGTGATACTACCAAGAGCGATGATACTACCAAGAGCGGTGAGACTATCAAGAGCGGTGATACTACCAAGAGCGGTGATACTACCAAGAGCAGTGATACTACCAAGAGCAGTGATACTATCAAGAGCGGTGATACTATCAAGAGCGGTGAGACTATCAAGAGCGGTGAGACTATCAAGAGCGGTGATACTATCGAGCGGTGATACTACCAAGAGCGGTGATACTATCAAGAGCGGTGATATTACCAAGAGCAGTGATACTATCAAGAGCGGTGATACTACCAAGAGCAGTGATACTATCAAGAGCAGTGATACTACCAAGAGCGGTGAGACTATCAAGAGCGGTGATACTACCAAGAGCAGTGATACTATCAAGAGCAGAGTTCAGTACAGGAGAGTTCCTTACAGGAGAGTTCAGAACAGTAGAGCACAGTACAGTAGAGTTCAGTACGGTACAGTTCATTAGAGCACAGCACAGAACAGTAGAGTTCAGTACAGTAGAGTTCAGTACAGTAGAGTTCAGTACAGTAGGGTTCAGTACAGTTCAGTAGAGCACAGCACAGTACAGTAGAGTTCAGTAGAGTTCAGTACAGAACAGTAGAGTACAGAACAGTAGAGTTCAGTATAGAACAGTACAGTTCAGTAGAGTACAGAACAGAATAGTAGAGTTCAGTAGAGTTCAGTACAGAACAGTAGAGTTTGGTACAGTAGAGTTCAGTACAGAACAGTAGAGTTCGGTACAGTAGAGTTCAATACAGAACAGTCAAGATCAGTACAGAACAGTAGAGTTCAGTACAAAACAGTAGAGTTCAGTACAGTAGAGTTCAGTACAGTAGGGTTCAGTACAGTTCAGTAGAGCACAGCACAGTACAGTAGAGTACAGAACAGTAGAGTTCAGTAGAGTTCAGTACAGAACAGTAGAGTTCAGTATAGAACAGTACAGTTCAGTAGAGTACAGAACAGAATAGTAGAGTTCAGTAGAGTTCAGTACAGAACAGTAGAGTTCGGTACAGTAGAGTTCAGTATAGAACAGTACAGTTCAGTAGAGTACAGAACAGAATAGTAGAGTTCAGTAGAGTTCAGTACAGAACAGTAGAGTTTGGTACAGTAGAGTTCAGTACAGAACAGTAGAGTTCGGTACAGTAGAGTTCAATACAGAACAGTCAAGATCAGTACAGAACAGTAGAGTTCAGTACAAAACAGTAGAGTTCAGTACAGTAGAGTTCAGTACAGTAGGGTTCAGTACAGTTCAGTAGAGCACAGCACAGTACAGTAGAGTACAGAACAGTAGAGTTCAGTAGAGTTCAGTACAGAACAGTAGAGTTCAGTATAGAACAGTACAGTTCAGTAGAGTACAGAACAGAATAGTAGAGTTCAGTAGAGTTCAGTACAGAACAGTAGAGTTCGGTACAGTAGAGTTCAATACAGAACAGTCAAGATCAGTACAGAACAGTAGAGTACAGTACAGAAAAGTTCAGTTCAGTACAGAACAGTCGAGTTCAGTACAGAATAGTCGAGTTCAGTACAGAACAGTCGAGTTCAGTACAGAACAGTAGAGTTCAGTACAGAAAAGTAGAGTTCAGTCGATTATTATAAGGTACCCAACTCTAGTTTGCTCATCTGTGTACTGTATTAAACTCTACTCTACTGTACTGTACAGTACTGTGCTGAACTAAACTCTAATTTCCTTTACTGTACTCTACTGTGCTGTCCAAACTTGTGAACCCAACTGTGCTTTGGTTCCACTAAGATTTCCCATTGTAGCCAATTCAATTGCAGAAATTCCGTTACCGATTTTTTTTTTTTTTTTTTTTTTAAATATTTTTTAATTTAAAAAAAAAAAATTTGCCTTCGGAATTGTAATAATTTAATAATTAATTTAAAAAGTTAACCGTAAAACCCTATGACTAATTGATAGCTCTACCTATGGTTGCACATTTTGGGAAATATTCAGAGGTGGAAGCTTTCTGTGGGAATTAACGGGAATATATGGGAATTAACGGGAATATATGGGAATTCATATTAATACCATTTAAATGTAATGTATTTAGCTTTGGGATATATTTACCATATCATATGTAGACAGAAACATAAACATTTTACCTTGTCATAAGTAGACATAATTACAAATGATTAAATCTGTCCTATATATATATATATATATATATATTTTTTTTTTAAACAATTTAGTTACGAATTGAACTTTAATTAAATGAGTTGACTCTTCACATGGGATGATTTCACTGAACAACAAAAGAAAGGCAATATTGAATGATCCCCAATGATCCATCGCATCTCCCCAAAAATCTGTAAAATGATAGTCTAGAAACTAAAGCTTTGGTTGTCTTCCTCTCAGGGTTCCATGTCTTCTCCCTGGACCTCCACAATGTCCACCTCTTGAACATCAGATTCGGCCTCATTTTCACTGTCACTTTCCAACCTTGTTAAGGAGAGCTCGTTGTCAGGCCCAAAAAGCATCAAATTTGCAATGTTTCAACCCTTGTATTGGTCAGCCTGTTGCGTGCTTTGGTGTGTGTGTGTGTGTGTGTGTTCACAAACAAGGACCAGCGCTCTGAGGTGGCTGATGTTGGTGGGATTTGGAGGATGATGGAGGCAACAGGGTAAAGAGCCTCAGATCCACAAAGTCCCTTCCACCAGGTGGTTGATGAGACATGTCGGCAAGACTGCCATATTGCATCTCCAATCCAAAGCCTTTGCTTGGAAGGGTACTTCGCCAGACTGCCAAGAACCTTGCCCTCATCCAGGCCAAGGTGGTGAGACACGGTAGTGAGGACACCATAGGCCTTGTTAATCTCTGCACCAGACAGGATGCTCTTGCCAACATAGTTAGGGTCCAACATGTATGCTGTGGCGTGTATGGGCTTCAGGCAGAAGTCTTCACGCTTTTTGATGTATTTCAGAAGTGCCGTTTCCTCTGCTTTGAGCAACAGTGAAGTGGGCAGGGCAGTATGGATTTCTTCTCTTACATCTGCAAGCAGAGTCTGAACATCAGACAGGATGGCATTGTCTTCCTTAATCTGTGAAATGGCTACTGCTATAGGTTTCAGGCTGCTTACCACTCTCTCTCAAAATATATCATCCAGGAGGATCCTCTTGATGGGGCTGTCCATATCGGAAGACTGTGGTATGGCCATTTCTTGGAGAGACTCCTTTCCCTCCAGGAGACTGTCAAACATCATGACAACACCACCCCAATGGGTGTTGCTGGGCAGCTTCAATGTGAATGTGGTGCTCTTATTCTTCTCACTTTGCTTGGTGAGGTAGATTGCTGCTATAACTTGATGACCCTTCACATACCTAATCATTTCCTTGCCTCTCTTGTAGAGTGTATCCATTGTTTTCAGTGCCATGGTGTCCTTGAGGAGCAGATTCAATGCATGAGCAGCACAGCCAATAGTTGTGATGTGAGGGTAGGACTCCTCCACTTTAGACCAAGCAGCCTTCATGTTCGCAGCATTGTCTGTCACCAGTGCAAATACCTTCTGTGGTCCAAGGTCATTGATGATTGCCTTCAGCTCATCTGCAATGTAGAGACCGGTGTGTCTGTTGTCCCTTGTGTCTGTGCTCTTGTAGAAACCTGGTTGAGTGGTGGAGATGATGTAGTTAATTATTCCTTGCCCACGAACATTCGACCACCCATTAGAGATGATTGCAATACAGCCTGCTTTCTCTATGATTTGCTTGACCTTCACTTGAACTCTGCATCCAGCAAATGAGTAGATAAAGCATGTCTGGCTGGAGGGGTGTATGCTGGGCGAAGAACATTCAGAAATCTCTTACAATAAACATTGCCTGTGAGCATCAGAGGTGAACAGTTACACAGCATGAGCAAGACATTCATCAGCATTTCTCTGACTACATTCCTCCATTGAGTCAAAAAAACTTCTGATTCCAAGAGGACTATGAGCTGTTGCTATCGATAAGGTGTCAGATTCATCATTTTCACCTCGAATAGAAGTAGAGCGACTTTTGTTAGAGGTTGCTTGTTGAGAGTGCTGAGGGAACTTTGTGCACATGGCCAGATGATTCTGCATCTTTGTTGTCACATTCTTCACATATATGATTTGGCACAGTATTTGCAAATGTACACAGCTTTTCCTTCTACATTAGCTGCAGTAACATGTCTCCACACATCAGATGGCATGGCATTTTCCTATAAAGATTAGAAAAACATTTGTAAAAAAAAATATATAATTTCCATGTACAGATAAATAGTTAAGCAATTAGATTAAACAACTCATTTGTAAGATAAATGTTTTAAAATGAAACATGTATGGAAACAGGTGAACTAACACTTCTCAGTCAGCTGGCTCAAGCAAGATAAAACCCACATGGTAGCAAAAACTAACTAGCAGAAATTGTTAACAAGTTAGATTTAAACACACTTTGCTGTATGCTTCTATTTACTAGTTAACAAAAAAATATGTATGTCATACAAAATATATTCACCCCACCCAGTATTGTAATCAAAACTTACCAGAAAGCATGTAGTCCTGGGCTCAGACAGTGTAGTAATGTGGACTGTTTAACTCACAAAAAAAGGTTCACTGTTTTAAGCAAAAATAAAATGAGTTTAAGCAAAATTCCCCAAAATTCCAGGGCTTAACTTCCCATGGAAAATTACCAGAAGGTTTCTGACCCTTTTCAACCCTTTAAAGCTCTTAACTTTTTACTTGTTACTTTCATTATCATAACATTTGGAAAATATCTTAAAGGTATGTGGGTCTTTGGTAACATAATTCCAAGGCTTACATTTACAGAAAGGCAGAAAAAATATATATCCAAAACTAAGTGTTGATATTAGTTGGCAGAGGGTCTTTACTTCAACATTTACAACATTCAACGTGTTTTAAGACTGTTTCTGGGAGATGTTTTCTAAGACCAGTTTTCCATCTGTTTAACCACAAATCAAAGCCTTAAACCGTATTGCATTTTGTAGGATGATAAATGGTAAAACAATTATATGTGCCTTAAATTCAGGTAGCCTTGTGGTTAGAACGTTGGACTAGTAACCGGAAGGTTGCATCCCTGAGCTGACAAGTTAAAAATCTGTTGTTCTGCCCCTGAACAAGGCAGTTAACCGACTGTTCCCAGCTAGGCCATCATTGAAAATAAGAATTTGTCAGATAAATAAAAAAAATCCCCCAAAAATATAGACTCTTAATTTAATTTATAACCCAATTTGACATGCTCTTATGAACTTCACATGTTGGTGCTCATGGGTCCTTTTACATGGAAATTACCTTTGTAAAACAGTAGATTATTTCACGTTAAATGTAACTCAATAGAATGTTATTTTTTTCTCAAAGTGTCTTACAGTTAACAGATTGAATCATATTGAATATGCAGCACATGTGAGATTCAAACCTACAACCCTGGTAGTGCCAGCATCATGCTCCAACCCACTCAACCACCTGGTGGAGCCAGCATCATGCTCCAACCCACTCAACTACCTGGTGGTGCCAGCATCATGCTCCAACCCACTCAACCACCTGGTGGTGCCAGCATCATGCTCCAACACACTCAACCACCTGGTGGTGCCAGCATCATGCTCCAACACACTCAACCACCTGGTGGTACCAGCATCATGCTCCAACCCACTCAACCACCTGGTGGTGCCAGCATCATGCTCCAACACACTCAACCACCTGGTAGTGCCAGCATCATGCTCCAACCCACTCAACCACCTGGTGGTGCCAGCATCATGCTCCAACCCACTCAACCACCTGGAGGTACCAGCATCGTGCTCCAACCCACTCAACCACCTGGAGGTACCAGCATCGTGCTCCAACCCACTCAACCACCTGGTAGTGCCAGCATCATGCTCCAACCCACTCAACCACCTGGTGGTGCCAGTATCATGCTCCAACACACTCAACCACCTGGTGGTACCAGCATCATGCTCCAACCCACTCAACCACCTGGTGGTGCCAGCATCATGCTCCAACACACTCAACTACCTGGTGGTGCCAGCATCATGCTCCAACCCACTCAACCACCTGGTGGTGCCAGCATCATGCTCCAACACACTCAACTACCTGGTAGTGCCAGCATCATGCTCCAACCCACTCAACCACCTGGTGGTACCAGCCCCGTGCTCCAACACACTCAACTACCTGGTGGTGCCAGCATCATGCTCCAACCCACTCAACCACCTGGTGGTGCCAGCATCATGCTCCAACACACTCAACTACCTGGTAGTGCCAGCATCATGCTCCAACCCACTCAACCACCTGGTGGTACCAGCCCCGTGCTCCAACACACTCAACCAGACGGTCTGGCCAGCCTGTAGCTAGTGTAATCTCAATGCATTAGTCTCAATCAATGGTCTCAATCAATGGTTGCAAATCGTCATGTACTTACCAGGGATGGGGTCAATTCTAATTGAAGACAGTCAAATCAGGAAGTGATTTCAATCTAAAAGGGAGAAAAAAATGAAAAACATTTTCAATTCATAGCTTTTTTTGTTTATTGTGAATTGATTGAAAATAGATTACGTTTTTCAATTATTGGTAATTACCATATTTTCCTGCAACATAAACTATGGTAATTAACGTACTGCTCATTTTGGAACTATTTGGAAACATTATGATGTTATAGGCCTATTTTAATTATTTTGTAGCAAATATTGTGTTACAGAGTACATTTTGTGTGTGTGTGTATGTGTGTGTGTGTGCGTGCATGTTTGACCTGTGTAAATAGGCTTTATGTAATGTGCTATGGGCAGGTAGGGCTGATCTCAGCATGTGCTGCTACCTGTTTACAGTCTGTCCCAAATAGGATTGTCCGACCAACAGAGACACTTCTTTAAACATAGCCTGCCTGGCCTGTCCTACCTCTTTACCTTGTTATCTTCAGTCGGGATACACACCTGCTTCTGTGTTCCTGTGTTTTATAGGATTCTGTGTTCCTTTCATGTTTTATAGGATTCTGTGTTCCTTTCATGTTTTATAGGATTCTGTGTTCCTGTGTTTTATAGGATTCTGTGTTCCTTTCATGTTTTATAGGATTCTGTGTTCCTTTCATGTTTTATAGGATTCTGTGTTCCTGTGTTTTATAGGATTCTGTGTTCCTTTCATGTTTTATAGGATTCTGTGTTCCTTTCATGTTTTATAGGATTCTGTGTTCCTTTCATGTTTTATAGGATTCTGTGTTCCTTTCATGTTTTAATGTATTCTGTGTTCCTTTCATGTTTTATAGGATTCCGTGTTCCTTTCATGTTTTAATGTATTCTGTGTTCCTTTCATGTTTTATAGGATTCTGTGTTCCTTTCATGTTTTATAGGAGTCTGTGTTCCACAGAGCTTAAATAGAGAGTTTGGTACTGTCGTGATGCATCAATAAGTTCTAAAGTATTAAACTATTGGCCAGTCTGAGACTAATTAACAATGATCTGGTGGCAGAATATTTATTTCGTACACTTTAAGATATAAAATGTCACACCAGGCAACAGATACATACAAAACAATTGCAGAGGATACACTCAAAAGTCAAGGGACTTGTTTCCATTGTGGTCCTCTATTGGTGGCCAAGGGCTACGCCCAAACATTAAGTGATATGGGCAGTCTATGGCATGAATACATTCAGTCATATCCATAGCCAGTCAGAGTCATGTGTATAGGTTATCTGCTCTGGATAGCTACTCTGTGTCAGATGCTCTGTGTCAGGTGATCTGTGTCAGGTGATCTGTGTCAGGTGATCTGTGTCAGGTGATCTGTGTCAGGTGCTCTGGACAGCTACTCTGTGTCAGATGCTCTGTGTCAGGTGATCTATGTCAGGTGATCTGTGTCAGGTGCTCTGGACAGCTTATCTACATCCAGGATTTGGGTGGTTGCTGGTTTTCATTCCCAGGCCCGTATGTGTGTGTTCTCTCTAGGTGTATGTGAGAGGGCAGCATGCAGTCGGCTCCAGCAGGTTTGTGGGACCCCCATGGGCCCCAGTCTGAAGATGGCTCCCCCCTCCCCCTGCTTCCACCCCCCGCCTCTCACCTCTCCCATGTGATCGCCGTGCCACCAGCTAAGCGAATCACCTTCTACAAGAGAGGCGACGATAAGTTTGCAGGCGTGAGGATGGCGGTCCACAAACGCAGCTTCAAATGCTTTGATGCACTACTGGACGACCTGTCGCAGAAGGTCAGAACACACACACAGTACACACACAGTACACACACAGTACACACACACACAGTACACACACACACAGTACACACACACACAGTACACACACACACGCACACAGTACACCACACACACACAGTACACCACACACACACACAGTACACCACACACACACACAGTACACCACACACACACACACACACACACAGTACACCACACACACACACTACACACACACACACACACAACACACACACACTACACACACACACGCACACAGTACACACACACACGCACACAGTACACCACACACACACAGTACACCACACACACACAGTACACCACACACACACACACTACACCACACACACACACAGTACACCACACACTACACACACACACCACACACACACTACACACTAC
>NC_088232.1:52198482-52218482 GCF_036934945.1 Oncorhynchus masou masou
CAGCAGAATGTCACACCTGTCACTTCCCGAGGAGGGAGAGGATACTGGGAAGGAGGGAGAGGTGGAGGTTGGCGAGAAGAGAGAAGAGGAGGAGAAAGACGAGAGAGCAGCCAGTGTCCTCTCAGCTAAATCCTTCTCTTCAGTCAAGGGCAGGAACTCCAGAACCTCCCATAAGTCTAAGGCTTCAGAATCCCTTGCAGACATGGAGGAAGAGATGGAGGAAGAGATGGAGGAAGAGATGGAGGAAGAGATGGAGGAAGAGAGGGAGGAAGAGGGAGGAGTGGAAGACAGAAGAGAGCAGAGACCATCAAGCGCCATGTCAGCTAAATGTAACCTCTCAGTAAAGTCCAACAGGTCTCAGAAGTCCTACGGCAGCAAATCTGAACGGGCGCCTTCCCCCAAATTACCAGAGGCAACAGCTACTGACGAGGTGGGAGAGGAGAGACCAGCAAGTGCCATGTCAACTAAATCAAACCTCTCAGCCAAGTCTAGCAGGTCTCATAAGTCCACCTGTAGCAAAACAGATGGGTCCACAAAAGTTTCAGAGAGGGCAGCATCTCCCAGATCAGAACCTGAAGCTGCTGAGGATACAGAGGACAGAGAAGCCAGTGATATGTCAAATAAAACCTGTGTTTCAGCAAAGTCCAGCAGATGTCATAAGTCTCGGGCTGCTTCTGTCAGCTCTGACACACCCGAAGTCCCTGATATTGAGACAGCCGGTGAAGGTGAAGAGGCAGAAGAGAAAACAGAGGAGAGGGCAGAGAGCTCCATGTCAGCTAAATCTAACCTCTCGGTTAAGTCCAGCTGGTCCCATAAGTCCACCTACAGCAAAGCAGAACAGGCCCCTTCCCCCTATTCAGAGGCGCCAGAAACCGAACCTGGTCTAGATGAGGAGGGAGAGGAGAGAGCAGCGAGTGCCAGGTCAACTAAAACCAGTGACTCAGCAAAGTCCAGCAGGTCCCACAAGTCTAACCATAAAGCTACCTCTCCAAAGCCAGTCAACGATCCAGCGGAGGACACGGAGGAACAGAGAGCAGCCGCGTCAGGTGAAATCAGGGCTTCTGTCAGGTCTAGCAGGTCTCACCAGTCTACCTGTAGTAGGAGTGCTAGGGCTGAGACACCTGTCGCCAAAGACATCCCTGCTATTGAAACAACAGAAGGAGATGAGAATGGGTCTGCTGCCGCCGCAGGATACGCAGAGGAGAGGCCGGCGAGCGCCACGCCAGCTAAAATGAACGTTTCAGTTAAGTCTAGCAGATCTCACAAGTCTACCAAACCTTCAGAGAGGGTTGTCTTTAAAGGGGCTAACATCCTGGCTATTGAAACAATGGGGAAGTCTAGCAGATCTCATAAGTCCACCTGCAGCAATGCAGAACGGGCCTCTTCCTCCAACTCACCAGCTGAACTTGCCCCTTCTCCCAACTCACCAGAGGTACCAGCTTCTGCTGTAGATGAGGAGGGAGAGAGAGCAGCGAGCACCGTGTCTGCTAAAACCAGTGCTTCAGTCAAGTCCAGCAGATCCCACAAGTCTACCTGCAGTAGGAATGTCAGGGCTGAGACACCAGGGACTAAAATCATCCCTGTTATTACGACGACAGGGGGAGAGGAGACGGTCGATGATACAATTGTTGCTGGAGACACAGAGGAGAGACCGGCGAGTGTCATCTCAGCTAAAACCAGTGCTTCAGTCAAGTCCAGCAGATCTCATAAGTCTACCTGCAGCAGGAGGGCTGAGAGTCAAAGATCTCAACCAGCCGATGTCCCTGTTATTGAAACAACAGGAGGAGACGAGGTCGGAGACGAGAAAGAGAGAGCAGCCCGTGTCATTTCAGCTAAATCTAACGCTTCAGCAAAGACCCGCAGGTCTGACAGGTCCACCTGTAATGGAGGTGCTGAAGTGATCTCTCCAGTGGCTCAAGATATTCCCTCTAAAGAACAGGGGGACAAAGAGGACGAGAAGTCTGACGAGAGACCAGCGAGCGTCATGTCGGCTAAATCCACCACCTCTGACAAGTCCACCAGGTCCCATAAGTCCAGCAGTAGTAAGAGGGCTGAAACGCCAGCTGATGTCCCTGTTGTTGAGACCACCGGAGGAGACGAGAAGGGAGAGGGGACAGAGAGACCAGCGAGTGCCATGTCGACTAAATCCAATGTTTCAGCAAAGTCCAGCAGGTCTCACAAGTCCACCTGTAATAGTGGAAGTGCTAGAGCGGTCTCTCCAGCACCTAAAACAGCAGACGTCCCTGCCATTGAAACAACAGAGGTTGACCGTGAGGGAGAGAAAACAGAGGAGAGACCAGCTAGCGCCATGTCGGCTAAATCTCACATCTCAGCTAAGTCCAGTACATCTAATAAGTCTAATGCAAGTAACAGAAGTATGTTTCCGCACCTGAAAAAAGAGAGAGGTGAGAGAGGCGTTAGACCCCTCCCCAGCACTACAGGAGATGACCTTGAGACAGGCCGTGTGAAATCTGCCATGAGCACAAAACTCAAAAGTAAAGCAGATTCCTCCCCCACCAGACCCCTCTCCAGAACATCACAGACCAGCGCTAAACCTACCAATCGAACACCGCCTGCCACCTCCGAGACAGCCAATGAGGAGTCTCGAAGTCAAGCCGCCAGCAGGGCCGCAGACATAGCTGATGACATCAGAAATGATGTCACAGAGGAGAAAGCGTCCAGCGTACGCTCCAAGAGCCCTGCCAAAGCAGCTGGAGACTCAAGACCTGTGTCTGCTTCCTCCGCCCGCCCCACCGGGTCAAAGGTGAAAGTTGAGAAGGCCAGCGATGCCCATGAGCAGGAGAGTCCAAATACAAGCGCCTCCGACTTCCTACAAGTGAAAGGTCAAGGTCACAGAGTCAAAGCTCAGAGTGACACAGGCAGCGTTCGCTCTGTGAAGACGGTGATAGAAAGGAATTCCAGACCAAAGTCACCGCGAGCGAGAGACCCTGTCCCCCAGTCCCCCAGTCCCACCATTCAATTGGAGACGGCCAGCATCAGTGACAGCCTCCTCTCTCAGTTCCTGTCAGCTGCTGACCTGCTCAAGGGGAACATTGCCGCCTTGCGCCCCTCCAGCCCTGTAGGGTCAAAGGTTAGCCTCACTGAGAGCGGGAAGAGTGGACAGAGCCGGAGGAGCAGGGAACCCGAACAGGAAGAGGCAGAGTTAGAGGAGCTGGATCCCCTCTGTCTGCCTAACACCTTGCCCAACGACGTTGTCAGTGATTGGCTGAGAGGCATACCTGCCGACGGCGGTATGGATAGCCCTGAAGACGAGATGAACAAGGGAATTGAGGAGACAGAAGAAGGAGAGGAAGCCGTGGAGAAAGGAGGGGAAACAGAGGGACAGGGAGGAGAGGAGACTGAGGAGAAACAAGAACCGGTTGAGACCACAGTGCTGGAGCAGGAGAACACGGCTGAACCAGGACAACAGGAAGAGGAGAAGACGGCTGAACCAGGACAACAGGAAGAGGAAGTGAAGGAGGCTGAAGAGCACCCAGAGGAAGAGGAGGAGGTGAAAGAGGAGGAGGAAGAGAGGGGAGAGGAGGAGGGAGTAGCAGTGGAGCAAGAGAAGGAAGAAAAAAAAGAAGAAGAGAGGGAGGAGGGAGGAGAAGAGGGGGTAGAGTGTGCTGGCTTCTGCCCTGACCCAGCCCCGCCCACCAATGACATCACTTCCTCTCGTCCTCGCCACCTGTTCCTCAGTAAAGAATCAGAGCTGCCTCGGAGCTGCCACTCATCTGTGGCAGTAATGAAGGTTCTACTGAGCCCTACACTGGGCCGATGCAGCTCCCTGCCCGAGGTATTTCCTGTTTCTAGACTTTACTTTGCACAAGATGTTGAAAAGTATTTTCATTGTATTTTAAACATCTTTTCAACCGAAAATAGGAATTTTCCAAATCTCATCGGGTTATATACTTCATACTTTTAAACTACTATTGATTTCATATTTTTTTTATGTGTCATATTCATGGTTTGTATGATTTTCAGGGAGATAAAAAAAAACCCACATTTGATACAATTTATTTCTAATTCTATCCCTTTACTCCAGATAAGTCCTGTGTACGGACGCAGACTGAGCTCCTCTGCTAAAGGTCTGCTGGACTGTCTGGCTCAGCTGCAGCTCATCGACCCGCCCTCTCTCCCAGCTGCAGCCCCAGGCCCTGACAGGGACCAGCGATACCAAGAGGTCATGGATATACTAGAGTCACTGTGGCTGTCTAAGCCCAACCCCGGGAAGGGGAAAGAGGGAGATGCAGAGGGGAAGGAGAGGTTGAAAGACTCTGGTGTGGACCTGAGCAGTGGCTCAGCTGGGTCGGGGGGTTCTGGGAAAGGCAAACCAGATGAAACAGCGGGGGACATCACTCCCATAGCAGAGGGAGAGGAAGAGGGAGGGGAGGGGGAGGCAGGAGAGACAGAGGAAGAAGAGGGAGAGACAGAGGGAGGAGAGGGAGGAGAGGGAGAGGGGGAGGAAGGAGTAGGAGAGACAGGAGGAGAGGGAGAGACAGAGGGAGGAGAGGGGGAGGAAGGAGTAGGAGAGACAGGAGGAGAGGGAGAGGGGGAGGAAGGAGTAGGAGAGACAAGAGGAGAGGGAGAGACAGAGGGAGAGACAGAGGGAGAGACAGAGGGAGGAGAAAGAGCATCAGCAGAGCTGCTTTCAGACACGGCTACCCCAGACATCGCCAGCCGAGTACAGAGCAGTCCAGGGGAGGATGAGGCGATCTCAGAGTCGCCCGCAGGGAGAGGTGAGATGATGCAGACTACTGAGAGCCTCAAAGCCCCAAGAAGCCCATCTTCTTCAAACAGCACGGCCTATAAGTCCCCCACTGACATAGAGAGAGACACCCCGGAGGACACCCCTAGCTCAGGGACACCTCCGTCAGTCCAGCGAGCGCTGCTCACCAAGCGTGTCTCCCAGGACCCTGACCCGGTCTGGGTTCTCAACCTGCTGAAGAAGCTGGAGAAACAGTTTATGACCCACTACGTCGACGCCATGGCTGAGTTCAAGGTACTGATACAACAACATGAATCATCATATTCATCACAATCATTTTCTTAATGAATAATCTTGATAATACTGTTGTGTTTGTGAAGGTGCGTTGGGACCTAGACAACAATGTGATGTTGGACACTATGATCACTGAGCTGAGAGACGAGGTGAAGAAGAGGATCCAGACAAGCATTGATCGTGAGCTGAGGAAGATCCGGGGGCGTGCAGGGCGGGGGGGCGTGCCGCGCCCCCCTATCCTGTCCCGCGATTCAACCGTTACAGACCAGAGGAGGCGGAGGCTAAAGGTGGGAGGGGCCAACACCTGAGGTTTCTAAATTACCTTTAAAGTCACTCAGTAACAAAGTCACTATTTTAGTTTAACAGCTTTTTAAAAAACTTTTAACTAAGACTTTATTACATAATATATTTGAATTCCTAATTTATTGTAAAGTGTATTGTCATGTTTTGCATACATTCGTAATAAAGTTTGACTGTGCTTTGAAGGTCATGAAGGTTCAGTCAGTGAACAAGAGTGACGGGGAGCAGGGTTCGGGGGCGGATGTTAGTGACCCGCGCAGCGAGGGCGAGGATGAGTACTGTCCCTGCGACGCCTGTATACGGAAGAAGGCGGATGTCCAACAAATCAAAATGGAAGCTGTGGTCGCCACAGCGCCGGTGATGATGGCGTTTGATCTGCGGAAGATCCTGCTGATGAAGAAAGACCCAAAGCCTCTTGCGCCCTCTAGCCCCACGGAGGGGTTGAACAATGATCGCCTGGAATTGGAGGAGAAGAAAGAGGAAGAGGAGGGTGTGAATCCAGAGGTGGTACACAAAGACGAGGAAGAGGAGGAGACCAAGGAGGATATTATACCAACTGTTGTCATAGAGGAAGCTATCCCTGAGGAGGAAGAGGAAGGAGTGACTGAGGGAGAGGAGGAAGTACAGGAGAGTGATGGAGCTGAGTCTGTGATGGGGGAAGTAGAGGAGGAGATAGCTGAGGAGATAGCTGAGGAGATAGCTGAGGAGATACAGCCTGAAGAACAGGAGGATGGAGTGGTGGAGGGAACAGAGGATGAGGAGGAGGAGGAAGGAGAGATGGGAGGTGAAATTTCAGGAGAAGATGGCGTGGACGCGGAGGAGACTGGAGAGGGAGAGGAGTTAGTAGAAGGGGAAGAGGAAGGAGCAGGGGACGCTGAAGCAGTGCAGGAGGGTCAAGCGGGAGGAGATGAAAACACTGTTGATGGACCAGCAGAGGGGGATGAGGTGGTGGAAGAGATGGGAGAGGGGGAGAGGGAGGAGACGGGTGAGGAGGGAGTAGAGACAGGAGAGGGAACAGCTGAGGAGGATGAAACAGGAGGAGACGAAGAGGAGGAGGAGGATGAAGGAGAGGAGAACAATGCGGTGTCTGAATTCAAGGTGGAAGAAGAGGAGGAGGAGGAGGAAGAGAATGGAAACACAGCAGGAGAGACAAGTGGAGAGGAGGAGGGTGAGACGGGAGCAGAGGGAGAGACTCCTGAGGAAGGCACAGAGGGCAATGTGGGGGTGGAGGATGCTGTGGAGGAGTTGAATCCTGAAGAAGACAATGAAGAGGTGAAAGAGGGAAACCGAGAAATGCCCCTGATAAGCCAGATGACCAGAACCTCTGTGGAGTCCCAGCCAGGATCTATGGAGAACACAGTTTCACCAATGCGCTCTTTAACACCCATTGAGACCAAGGAAACCGGCTCTGATGGACACAAGATGGCGTCTGCAGGTGAGGGGTCTGGGGGGAAAGGCCAGAGGAGGAGCCGATCTCCAGCCAGAGCCAAACGCAGGAAACCCAAAGAGAGCGATATAGAACTAGATGATCTAGAAATGTAACCCTCACAGGACATAGTAATGATCTATGACGTCCAGTTCTATCACAGAAGATAGAACTGGACGTTCTAGATCTGCAAGCACCACAGTCACATAAAGCACTTTATAATCCCCTCCCTAGGTTAAGAATATCTATACCGGAGGTATTGCACAGGTGAAGGTAGATTCTGCCAAGTCAGAGTGGCATGTACTTGTTATTGTTATGGAAGGGTATAACTGAAACAATCATAATATTACAAACCATAAGATGTCATGTGAAAATTATATTTGTATATTTCTAGAAACCAATTGTATTTATGTCTGATTTTATTTTCCTGGAGGGATATATATATACTCTACTGTATAGAGGGGTGTATATACTCTACTGTCTGGAGGGGTGTATATTCTCTACTGTCTAGAGGGGTGTATATTCTCTACTGTCTGGAGGGGTGTATATTCTCTACTGTATAGAGGGGTGTATATTCTCTACTGTCTAGAGGGGTGTATATTCTCTACTGTCTGGAGGGTTGTATATTCTCTACTGTATAGAGGGGTGTATATTCTCTACTGTATAGAGGGGTGTATATTCTCTACTGTCTAGAGGGGTGTATATTCTCTACTGTCTGGAGGGGTGTATATTCTCTACTGTCTGGAGGGGTGTATATTCTCTACTGTATAGAGGGGTGTATATTCTCTACTGTATAGAGGGGTGTATATTCTCTACTGTATGGAGGGATGTATATTCTCTACTGTCTGGAGGGGTGTATATTCTCTACTGTCTGGAGGGGTGTATATTCTCTACTGTCTGGAGGGGTGTATATTCTCTACTGTCTGGATATTTCTCTACTGTATAGAGGGGTGTATATTCTCTACTGTATGGAGGGGTGTATATACTCTACTGTATAGAGGGGTGTATATTCTCTACTGTCTGGAGGGGTGTATATTCTCTGTCTGTTTGTCTGAGGGGTGTATATTCTCTACTGTATGGAGGGGTGTATATACTCTACTGTATAGAGGGGTGTATATTCTCTACTGTATAGAGGGGTGTATATTCTCTACTGTATAGAGGGGTGTATATTCTCTACTGTATAGAGGGGTGTATATTCTCTACTGTCTAGAGGGGTGTATATTCTCTACTGTCTGGAGGGGTGTATATTCTCTACTGTCTGGAGGGGTGTATATTCTCTACTGTCTGGAGGGGTGTATATTCTCTACTGTCTGGAGGGGTGTATATTCTCTACTGTATAGAGGGGTGTATATTCTCTACTGTCTGGAGGGGTGTATATTCTCTACTGTCTGGAGGGGTGTATATTCTCTACTGTATAGAGGGGTGTATATTCTCTACTGTCTGGAGGGGTGTATATTATCTTCTGTATAGAGGGGTGTATATTCTCTACTGTCTGGAGGGGTGTATATTCTCTACTGTCTGGAGGGGTGTATATACTCTACTGTATAGAGGGGTGTATATTCTCTACTGTCTGGAGGGGTGTATATTCTCTACTGTATAGAGGGGTGTATATTCTCTACTGTATAGAGGGGTGTATATTCTCTACTGTATAGAGGGGTGTATATTCTCTACTGTATAGAGGGGTGTATATTCTCTACTGTATAGAGGGGTCTATATTCTCTACTGTCTGGAGGGGTGTATATTCTCTACTGTCTGGAGGGGTGTATATTCTCTACTGTCTGGAGGGGTGTATATTCTCTACTGTATAGAGGGGTGTATATTCTCTACTGTCTGGAGGGGTGTATATTCTCTACTGTCTGGAGGGGTGTATATTCTCTACTGTATAGAGGGGTGTATATTCTCTACTGTCTGGAGGGGTGTATATTCTCTACTGTCTGGAGGGGTGTATATTCTCTACTGTATAGAGGGGTGTATATTCTCTACTGTCTGAAGGGGTGTATATTCTCTACTGTATAGAGGGGTGTATATTCTCTACTGTATAGAGGGGTGTATATTCTCTGCTTTATGGAGGGGTGTATATTCTCTACTGTCTGGAGGGGTGTATATTCTCTACTGTATAGAGGGGTGTATATTCTCTACTTTATGGAGGGGTGTATATTCTCTACTGTCTGGAGGGGTGTATATTCTCTACTGTATAGAGGGGTGTATATTCTCTACTTTATGGAGGGGTGTATATTCTCTACTGTCTGGAGGGGTGTATATTCTCTACTGTATAGAGGGGTGTATATTCTCTACTTTATGGAGGGGTGTATATTCTCTACTGTCTGGAGGGGTGTATATTCTCTACTGTCTAGAGGGGTGTATATTATCTACTGTATAGAGGGGTGTATATTCTCTACTGTATAGAGGGGTGTATATGCTCTACTGTATAGAGGGGTGTATATTCTCTACTGTATAGAGGAGTGTATATTCTCTACTGTATAGAGGAGTGTATATTCTCTACTGTCTAGAGGGGTGTATATTCTCTACTGTATAGAGGGATGTATATTCTCTACTGTATAGAGGGGTGTATATTCTCTACTGTCTAGAGGGGTGTATATTCTCTACTGTATAGAGGGGTGTATATTCTCTACTGTCTGGAGGGGTGTATATTCTCTACTGTCTGGAGGGGTGTATATTCTCTACTGTCTGGAGGGGTGTATATTCTCTACTGTCTGGAGGGGTGTATATTCTCTACTGTTTGTAGGGGTGTATATTCTCTACTGTATAGAGGGGTGTATATTCTCTACTGTATAGAGGGGTGTATATTCTCTACTGTCTGGAGGGGTGTATATTCTCTACTGTCTGGAGGGGTGTATATTCTCTACTGTCTGGAGGGGTGTATATTCTCTACTGTCTGGAGGGGTGTATATTTTGGACGTCATGATGATATGCGTATTTTGTGTTTGTGAATAGGTGTGTTGTTAAACAGAATTACACTCTAGACCGGTTCTCCCCAAACAGGACTCAAAGTGGAGACCAATTCCTCCTGGGTCGCAGACAGACATATGGTTTAGATTGGAAACCACTTCTCTTAGGTTAACCTGAGAGCACAAGGTACTGACATCACATACAGGTTTACTTGTATCACTTAGCCATAAACATATACCTCCCTGTGACAATAGGCATTGGGGCAATGTATTCAAAGTAACAACCAAACTATATATTTATATAATGTATACTTGATAAGATTACTGTAGTGTCATTCTGAAGCTCAGTGTTTGAAGACTGACGTTGGAATCTCAGAGAACCTCAGGGAAGGAGGGTTGTATGAACGATTATGGTGGGTGCATGACGGACAACTTCCCTATAATGTTTGGTACCCGAATAGTGCTGAGCGATTAGTGCTTTTTGAAGTTGGTTCGGTTTCGTTTCGATTATTAAAATATAATCATGTTTATTTTTTTTCAATTTCGATAATTAAAACATATTTTAAATGCATTATGGAATTATGAAATTAAACAGATTATTTTTCTTTTTTTCTCTTTAATAGAAATTCCAAAGACTAAACTAGTGAACATTCAATTGCCAAAACATGTAGAAAATATTCCATTGACTCTGTCAGGTCCACATTGGGTAGACACCAATAGAGCATGTTGAAATTACTATGAAATAATAAAATATTTCAGTTGTGTATATTTACTTAAGTTTTATTAAATTATTTTATTATTGTTCATTCTTTTAAAGTCATGGTCTCACATCTGTTCAGGCAGTAGCTGCCAGCCAGCCCATCTAATATTGTATCTGTACTCCCCAGACTGTACTGTCTTGTCATCCTATTTAGCTAGCCTGCCTAAGTATGCCGCATAGCTGTCTGGCTAAATCATTTTACTAGTTCTTCAAAGTAGATAAGGCATACCTTCACCAACTGTCTCTGTCCCTCTTGTCATTGTGTTGTGCACATTGCGGTCTGTGAGTATCTAACCTAACAGAGCACGCGTAAACGTGTCTCTGTTGAAGCAGGAAAGAACAGGCGCAATGGATTATGGGCATTGTAGTTAATTGCCCATGTTTCTGCACTGAACTAATAAGTTGAATATTTGCTTTATATAGATGGGTTAGCTGATATCACGAAAACGATGTGCGCGCTTCCGTGGGGCAGAAGTCAACCTGTTGTGATTCTGGATGGCCAGATTGCTAGCAAGAATGACAAGAAACTAGTGTGTGGGGATTCTGGATGTGTCTTGTTTCTTGTTATTGATATCATGTCTTGTTTTGGCTGATTTCATGTCAATGCTAATATGGCAAAAAAAAAACGCTAGCTCATCAATACATTTTATTTATGTTTTCAATAAACATTGGATAAGAATGGATATCTGTTTTGCCCCACAGTTGCGAATCCAACCCGTCTATGAAAACTACAACTCCCTTCAGCCCAGTGTTCCACATAGTTCTTGACTTGATTTCTCTCTTGAGTGATTTATGTGTTGGGCACACACAAAAAAAATTAAAAATAAATGTAATTCAAGTAATTTAACTGACTTCAGTCAATTAGTTGTTTAATAGCAAAGAAAAAAAAGTACAACATTTCCGTTAATCGCTCATCACTAGTACCGAACCTGTTTAAGTGTGCTTTCTGTCAGACCCGTGAAGGTTGTTGTTGTTGAGTTGTCAAGGTAACGCACCCTGATCTGCGTCTGTGTTGTTGCGTTCAGTTGTTTTGTCAAGCGATATGACGCAGGAGGGCTTTAACCATGTGGGACGGTAATCACTAAAGTCTTAATAAAGGCATTGCGTGGTCAATCCGACGTTTGCATCGACCGGAGCACCATTTACGGTGATTACGGTCTCTGCAGAAGTCAGGGCAATTCATTATTTTTGCCCATCGCCGAGCAGCGCAGAGCTGTTGTCAAGGAAGTGAGATTGTCAACCAATCATGTCAATGAGGAGCTATACGTAACCCTCCGCATTGGTACAGAGTTGGGGAGGCGCACGGCGATGCCGTACAGAGCTCAGTTTGGTCTCCGTGTGCATCTGGAGGCTCTGCAATTGCGTCACACCTTCCGTTCAGAGCCTCCGATCACATTTTTTTCGGATCAAGCATAAATAGGCTTTTACTGCAACCATGGTGTCAAGAGAGATGAGGGAGAGAGAAGAGAGACATCTATCTCTATCTTTAATCTCATTATTAGCGGTACAGCTGGTATTGTTGTTGTTGTTGTCCTACCTGACTGAAGGGTTATCTGGATGTATTGAATATATTTATGGATAAGATCAAACAGGGTGGACTTTGACACTTGTAGTTTAGAGCGAAGTCCTCATATCTATATATCTATACTGTAACATATCTTTACACAGGGTTGAGACAGATGTGCACTATGATTCTCTCAGGCTCAGTCTAAGCAGTCTGTTTTTGTTTGTTTTTTGGGCGTCAATCAAGTCCTATTGGTTGGTTGGTGGTGCTGTGGGACATGTCTATGCTGCTATTGGTCCGTTCGGCTGTCAATCTTGTGTGACATAACCTTGGGAACACCATGTAAAGTTTCAAATGAAGATTCTAATGTATTTTAATGTATAATAATGAATAAAATAAAATATTTTAAACGAAAAATACTGTTTAGTTGAAATTTGTTGCTGCTTAAAGGTACCATGCGAAAGATTTCCACTGACTAGAACATTTAAACTCTTTTGTAAAAGATCTAGTTCAGATAAAGACTAACTATTTTGTGAAGAGGAGAGTGGGATCCCTTTAGATTCTGTTCAGTGTGTGTAATGTTTGTGTAGTGTGTGTAATGTGTGTACAGTGCACCAGAAGTGCCACATTGGCTCCAGGATACCGGATCTAAAGCAGCTCAGTCACTCTGATAGAGAACAGCACCCATGTTACTCTAATCCTCTGTGTGTGTGTGTGTGTGTGTGTGTGTGTGTGTGTGTGTGTGTGTGTGTGTGTGTGTGTCTTTTAATTTGCCACAGAGGGATTGAGGATGTTTTACACCACAGTCCAATCTGAGCCGTAGCCTCACGGACACAAGGCAGAAACAGACGCTGTCAGTATAAGCACAATGCTACATTGGCTGTGGGATACATTTGGACATTTTTTTGTGATAAATATTATCTCGCTGGGAGACGGATCCCTACAGGAGAAAGTTGAGAATATTCTCAAGTATGTTCTATGTCCTTTGACTGTTCAGGTAAACTTGCTTTGAAGAAATTGTTTTAGAAAATGGTCTGAAACAGATTTTCTTATAACTGGAAGTGAACCAATGAGACCTCAGGACTGTGTCAGAACATTGGCTTTGTTCACAGATAACTCCAAATAGCTAGAGGCGGATCACAGCTTTGACATGTTGGCGACCACTGATATTTGACATATTGGCTTATAGGTGCTGATATTCTAACCATGTGGCCACCAGGTTTCTGGTCAAGATTGTCCAATAGCAATTGATGGAAATGTCTGAACATCACAGCTCATGAGTGGTTGAATGGAATGTTCAGAGGTAACAACGTGGCGTCCAGCTCCAACGTCTCTATACGGTCGAGTTCCTGCCCTACTACATTGCGGACGAATGCCAGATCTCACAACGCCTCAATAGGTGTTTAACATAGCAGCTAACCACATCATATGATATAACAATCTGCAATGCAACACCAACGCATCAAACCCAGGCAGGAACTCAACCTACGGCTTTGTTTCCAACTACAGTTGCAGTAGATTTTCTCATGTTATGTTCTACTGCCCTCTGGTGCTGCCTTGTTGTCATGGTTACAGTCTGTTGTTCTACTGCCCTCTGGTGCCGCCTTGTTGTCATGGTTACAGTCTGCTGTTCTACTGCCCTCTGGTGCTGTCTTGTTGTCATGGTTACAGTCTGCTGTTCTACTGCCCTCTGGTGCTGCCTTATTGTCATGGTTACAGTCTGCTGTTCTACTGCCCTCTGGTGCTGCCTTGTTGTCACGGTTACAGTTTGCTGTTCTACTGCCCTCTGGTGCTGCCTTGTTGTCCCGGTTACAGTCTGCTGTTCTACTGCCCTCTGGTGCTGCCTTGTTGTCATGGTTACAGTCTGCTGTTCTACTGCCCTCTGGTGCTGCCTTGTTGTCATGGTTACAGTCTGCTGTTCTACTGCCCTCTGGTGCCACCTTGTTGTCATGGTTACAGTCTGCTGTTCTACTGCCCTCTGGTGCCGCCTTGTTGTCATAGTTACAGTCTGCTGTTCTACTGCCCTCTGGTGCTGCCTTGTTGTCATGGTTACAGTCTGCTGTTCTACTGCCCTATGTGGGGGCTTACGTGTCGCATGCGTTGCAAATTAAATTTACACATACATGTTATTCAATCATTGCACCCACACTGCTCACGCGTAGCCAAGATAGTCTACGTAGCCAGGCACTAAAATAGAACCTGGTTCTATTTGTGACGCTTGATGCGCTGCGAGTCCCTCCTCTCCCATCTCCTCATTGGTTTTTAAGAGCATATACCCATGTGGGTGATTGAAACATTAACTGTCAAAGCCTTATTCTAAAATGTATTAAATGTTTTTTTATCCTCATCAATCTAAACACAACATCCCATAATAACAAAGCAAAACATATTTTTTTTAAATTGTTGAACATTTATTACAAATGAAAAATGGAAATATCACATTTACATAAATATACAGACTCTTTACTCAGAACTTTGTTGAAGCACCTTTGGCAGCGATTAGAGCCTCAAGTCCTGGGAATGATGCTACAAACTTGGCACACACCTGTATTTGGGGAGTTTCTCCCATTCTTCTCTGCAGGTCCTCTCAAGTGCTGTCAGGTTGGATGGGGAGCGTTGCTGCACAGCTATTTTCAGGTCTCTCCAGAGATGTTCGATCAGGTTCAAGTCCGGGCTCTGGCTGGGCAACTCAAGGATATTCAGAGACTTGTCCCGAAGCCACATTGTCTTGGCTGTGTGCTTAGGGTCATTGTCCTGTTGGAAGGTGAACCTTCGCCCCAGTCTGAGGTCATGAGCACTCTGGAGCAGGTTTTCATCAAGGATCTCGCTGTACTTTTCTCTGTTCATCTTTTCCTCAATCCTGACTCGTATCCCAGTCCCTGCAGCTCAAAAACATCCCCACAGCATCATGCTGCCACCACCATGCTTCACCGTAGGGATGTGCCATGTTTCCTCCAGACGTGATGCTTGGCATTCAGGCAAAAGAGTTCAATCTTGGTTTCATCAGACCAGACCTCAAGAGAGTCCTTAATGGGCCTTTTGGCCAACTCCAAGCGCGCTCTCATGTGCCTCTTACTGAGGAGTGGCTTCCGTCTGGCCACTCTACCATAAAGGCCTGATTGGTGGAGTGCTGCAGAGATGTTTGTCCTTCTGGAAGGTTCTCCCATCTCCACAGAGGAACTCTGGAGCTCAGTCAGAGTGACCATCGGGTTCTGGGTCACCTCCCTGACCAAAGCCCTTCTCCCCTGATTGGTCAGTTTGGCCGGGTGGCCAACTCTAGGAAGAGCCTTGGTGGTTCCAAACTTCTTCCATTTAAGAATGATGGAGGCCACCGTGTTCTTGGGAACCTTGATTGGTGCATAAATGTTTTGGTACCCTTCCCCAGATCTGTGCCTTGACACATTCCTGTCTCGGAGCTCTACGGACATTTCCTTCGACCTCATAGCTTGGTTTTTGCAGGTGTGTGCCTTTTACAAATCATGTCCAATCAATTGAATTTACCACAGGTGAAGTTGTAGAAACATCTCAAGGATGATCAATGGAAACAATTGAATTTACCACAGGTGAAGTTGTAGAAACATCTCAAGGATGATCATCGGAAACAGGATGCACCTGAGCTCAATTTCGATTCTCATATCAAAGGGTCTGAATACATATGTAAATAAGCTATTTCTGTTTGTTTTTAATACATTTGCAAACATTCTACAAACCTGTTTTCACTTTATAATTATGGAGTATTGTGTACAGATTGCTGATTTTTTTACATTTATTTTTAATCCATTTTAGAATAAGGCTGTAACGTAACAAAATGTGAAAAATGTCAATGGGTCTGAATGCTTTCCGAATGTTATCATACTATGTAGTGTTTGTTATGTTAGTAAATGGAAGATAAATGATTAAGGTTACATCCACCAGATTCCTTTAGAGGTTACGAACTGATCTTATCAAAACATATTATTAAAGTATAGTTAATCAAAGTATAGTATAATTATAATACTGTAGTATCATAAAGTTTCCAACTATAGGAAGTCAATGATTTGGGGAGTTCTGGTCTCCTGGTGATGATGTCAGATGTTGTGATGATGTCAGACAAGCCTCTACAGCGTCACGCACCACTGGGTGGGACTCCAGACGAGACTCCGCCTCAGAGAGAGAGCAACCAATCAGCAGACAGACTAACGCCAGTGGGACCACCTATATAGACAGAGAGAGAGACAGAGAGAGAGACAGAGAGAGAGACAGACAGAGAGAGAGACAGAGAGAGAGAGAGACAGAGAGAGAGAGACAGAGAGAGAGAGACAGAGAGAGAGAGAGACAGAGAGAGAGAGAGACAGAGAGAGAGAGAGACAGAGAGAGACAGAGAGAGAGACAGAGAGAGAGACAGAGAGACAGAGAGAGAGACAGAGAGAGAGAGACAGAGAGAGAGAGAGACAGAGAGAGAGAGACAGAGAGAGAGAGAGAGAGAGAGAGAGACAGAGAGACAGTGAGAGAACAACAGAACAACAGCAAACAATTAACAGACAGATAGCGGTGTGTGTTTGTGTCACGGTTTGTGTCACTGTTTTAATGCCGTAATCAATAACAATATAGCACTAAGAATAACAAGCACGAAGATAAAAAATAAGAGAGTAGAATACAAAGTAAGCATACCAGTGGAGGCTGCTGATGACGGGACAGCTCATAGTAAAGGCTGGAATGGAGTGAGTGGAATGGCATCAAACACATGGTTTTCATTTGTATACCATTCCATTCCTTCCATTCCAGCCTTTACTATGAGCCGTCTTCCCCTCAGCAGCATCCAATGAAGCACATTATATACAGGGTCAGTTCCAGCACCATCATTTACAATGTGCAGGGATACTGACGTGATAGAGGTAGATATGTATAGGGGTCAGGTGACAGGGATACTGACGTGATAGAGGTAGATATGTATAGGGGTCAGGTGACAGGGATACTGACGTGATAGAGGTAGATATGTATAGGGGTCAGGTGACAGGGATACTGACGTGATAGAGGTAGATATGTATACTGACGTGATAGAGGTAGATATGTATACTGACGTGACAGAGGTAGATATGTATAGGGGTCAGGTGACAGGGATACTGACGTGATAGAGGTAGATATGTATAGGGGTCAGGTGACTCGGCATCAGGATATATGATAAACAGAGTAGCAGCAGCGTATATGATGATTGTATGTGAGTGCGTGTGTGTGTAGAGTCAGTATAAATGTATGTGCAT
Organism: Oncorhynchus masou masou; assembly: GCF_036934945.1. Lineage (NCBI taxonomy): Eukaryota > Metazoa > Chordata > Actinopteri > Salmoniformes > Salmonidae > Oncorhynchus > Oncorhynchus masou. The sequence continues at coordinate 52,215,624 of NC_088232.1, forward strand.
ATTATAAATGATAGAGTTTGTGTGTGTGTGTGCTGGTGTGTGTGTATGCTGGAGTATCAGTGTGTGTAGTGTGTGTTGGTGTGTGTGTATGTTGGAGTATCAGTATGTGTAGTGTGTGTTGGTGTGTGTGTATGCTGGAGTATCAGTGTGTGTAGTGTGTGTTGGTGTGTGTGTATGTTGGAGTATCAGTATGTGTAGTGTGTGTTGGTGTGTGTGTGTGCTGGAGTATCAGTGTGTGTAGTGTGTGTTGGTGTGTGTGTATGTTGGAGTATCAGTGTGTGTAGTGTGTGTTGGTGTGTGTGTATGTTGGACTATCAGTGTGTGTAGTGTGTGTTGGTGTGTGTGTATGTTGGAGTATCAGTATGTGTAGTGTGTGTTGGTGTGTGTGTATGTTGGAGTATCAGTGTGTGTAGTGTGTGTTGGTGTGTGTGTATGTTGGACTATCAGTGTGTGTAGTGTGTGTTGGTGTGTGTGTATGTTGGAGTATCAGTATGTGTAGTGTGTGTTGGTGTGTGTGTATGTTGGAGTATCAGTGTGTGTAGTGTGTGTTGGTGTGTGTGTATGTTGGAGTATCAGTGTGTGTAGTGTGTGTTGGTGTGTGTGTGTATGTTGGAGTATCAGTGTGTGTAGTGTGTGTTGGTGTGTGTGTGTATGTTGGAGTATCAGTATGTGTAGTGTGTGTTGGTGTGTGTGTATGTTGGAGTATCAGTGTGTGTAGTGTGTGTTGGTGTGTGTGTATGTTGGAGTATCAGTGTGTGTAGTGTGTGTTGGTGTGTGTGTATGTTGGAGTATCAGTGTGTGTAGTGTGTGTTGGTGTGTGTGTGTATGTTGGAGTATCAGTATGTATAGTCTGTAGGGCCCTGTGAGTGTGCAGTGCAAAGATAAGAATAAGATACAACCGCAACTCAGATTGATATTTAGTTCTCTATTTAGCAGTCTTATGGCACGGTGCTACTGGCTCTTTAGGAGTCTGTTGGTTTCAGACTTGATGCACCGCCTGCCATGCAGAGGCAGAGAGAATCGTCGATAGCTTGGATGGCTGGAGTCTTTAACAAGTCTTTTCCTTTCACACCGCCTGATATAGAGGTCCTGGATGGCAGGGAGCTCAGCCCCAGTGACGTACTGGGCCGTCTGCGCGAACGAGGGCAGTGCTATTGTCATAACAAGTAGTGACGCGGTCAGTGAAGATGCTCTCAATGGTACCGTTGTAGAACATTTTGAGGATTTAGGGCCCATGCCAAACCTTTCCACCTCCTGAGGGGGAGGAGGTGTTGTCGCGCCTTCTTCACGACTGTGTGCATGTGAACACTGAGGAACTTGAAGTCCTCGACCCGCTCCACTGCAGCCCCGTCGATGTGGATGAGGGCGTTCTCGTCCCCTCCGTTTCCTGTAGTCCACAAACAGCTCCTTGATCTTACTGACGTTGAATGAGAGGTTATTGTCCGGCACCACACTACCAGGTCACTGACCTCCCCGTAGGCTGTCTAACTGTCGCCGGTGACAAGGCCTGCCAAGAAACGTCCTCTCTCACTGTCAACTGCATTTTATTTTCAGCAAACTTAACATGTGTAAATATTTGTATGAACATAACAAGTTTCAACAACTGAGACATAAACTGAACAAGTTCCACAGACATGTGACTAACAGAAATGGAATATTGTGTTCCTGAACAAAGAGGAGGGGTTGGTCAAAATCAAAAGTAACAGTCAGTATCTGGTGTGGCCACCAGCTGCATTAAGTACTGCAGTGCATCTCCTCCTCATGGACTGCACCAGATTTGCTAGTTCTTGCTCTGGGATGTTACCCCACTCTTGCACCATGGCACCTTCAAGTTCCCAGAAATTTCTGGGGGGAATGGCCCAAGCCCTCACCCTCCGATCCAACAAGTCCCAGACGTGCTCAATGGGATTGCGATCCAGGCTCTTCGCTGGCCATGGCAGAACACTGACATTCCTGTCTTGCAGGAAATCACGCACAGAATGAGCAGTATGGCTGGTGGCATTGTCTTGCTGGAGGGTCATGTCAGGATGAGCCTGCAAGAAGGGTACCACATGAGGGAGGAGGATGTCTTCCCTGTAACGCACAGCGTTGAGATTGCCTGCAATGACAACAAGCTCAGTCCAATGATGCTGTGACACACCGCCCCAGACCATGACGGACCCTCCACCTCCCAAATCGATCCCGCTCCAGAGTACATGCCTCGGTGTAACACTCATTCCCTCGACGATAAACGCGAATCCGACCATCACCCCTGGTGAGCAAAACCATGTGTAACTCTGGTAGTTGTTTTTGCCGTGCTGTAACTGTCCCGCAGGTGTGATGTGCAGATGTACTGATCCTGTGCAGGTGTTGTTACACCTGGTCTGCCACTGTGAGGATGATCAGCTGTCCGTCCTGTCTCCCTGTAGCGCTGTCTTAGGCGTCTCACAGTACGGACATTGCAATTTATTGCCCTGGCCACATCTACAGTCCTCATGCCTCCTTACAGCATGCCTAAGGCACATTCATGTCGATGAGCAGGGACCCTGGGCATCTTTCTTTTGGTGTTTTTCAGAGTCAGTAGAAAGGCCTCTTTAGTGTCCTAAGTTTTCATAACTGTGACCTTAATTGCCTACCGTCTGTAAGTTGTTAGTGTCTTAACAAACCGTTCCACAGGTGCATGTTCATTAATTGTTTATGGTTCATTGAACAAGCATGGGAAACAGTGTTTAAACCCTTTACAATGAAGATCTGTGAAGTTATTTTTTTTATTTTTTTACAAATTATCTTTGAAAGACAGAGTCCTGAAAAAGGGACTTTTTTGTTGTTGCTGGGTTGAGGTATTCCTCTTGTCTAGGTGGGTGAGGGCAGTGTGGAGGG
>NC_088232.1:52223482-52248482 GCF_036934945.1 Oncorhynchus masou masou
AACAGTACCAGTGATATCACCAACAGTAGTTCTGTACCAGTGATGTCACCAACAGTAGTTCTGTACCAGTGATGTCACCAACAGTAGTACCGTACCAGTGATATCACCAACAGTAGCTCTGTAACAGTGATATCACCAACAGTAGTTCTGTACCAGTGATGTCACCAACAGTAGTTCTGTACCAGTGATATCACCAACAGTAGTTCTGTAACAGTGATATCACCAACAGTAGTTCTGTAACAGTGATGTCACCAACAGTAGTACTATACCAGTGATATCACCAACAGTAGTTCTGTACCAGTGATGTCACCAACAGTAGTTCTGTAACAGTGATATCACCAACAGTAGTTCTGTAACAGTGATGTCACCAACAGTAGTTCTGTACCAGTGATATCACCAACAGTAGTTCTGTACCAGTGATGTCACCAACAGTAGTTCTGTACCAGTGATGTCACCAACAGTAGTTCTGTACCAGTGATGTCACCAACAGTAGTACTGTACCATTGATGTCACCAACAGTAGTTCTGTACCAGTGATGTCACCAACAGTAGTTCTGTAACAGTGATATCACCAACAGTAGTTCTGTAACAGTGATGTCACCAACAGTAGTTCTGTACCAGTGATGTCACTAACAGTAGTTCTGTACCAGTGATGTCACCAACAGTAGCTCTATACCAGTGATGCCACTAACAGTAGTTCTGTACCAGTGATGCCACTAACAGTAGTTCTGTACCAGTGATGTCACTAACAGTAGTTCTGTACCAGTGATGTCATAAATAGTAGTACTGTACCAGTGATGTGAGGTCACCAACTATGTTGTCCATGTCCTGGTATCCTCCACTGATGAAGCCTCGGATGTCCTCATAGTCTGACACACACACACACACACACATGTCACACACACACACACACACACACACACACACACACACACACACACACACACACACACACACACACACACTCAGTAACTGGGTATTTACCAATCACTAACACACATCCAATGTACTGTCTATGGTTTGGTCTGTATGTCACCAACAGTCCACTATCTCCTCTCCCTGTCCTCAAACACACTCACCTGCTCTGAATGTCGGGATACCCTGTCCTCAAATACACTCACCTGCTCTGAATGTCGGGATACCCTGTCCTCAAACACACTCACCTGCTCCGAATGTCGGGATGATGTCCTCAAACACACTCACCTGTTCTGTACCAGGATACCCTGTCCTCAAACACACTCACCTGCTCCGAATGTCGGGATACCCTGTCCTCAAACACACTCACCTGTTCTGTATGTCGGGATACCCTGTCCTCAAACACACTCACCTGCTCTGTAATGTCGGGATACCCTGTCCTCAAAAACAGTCACCTGCTCTGAATGTCGGGATACCCTGTCCTCAAACACACTCACCTGTTCTGAATGTCGGGATACCCTGTCCTCAAACACACTCACCTGCTCTGAATGTCGGGATACCCTGTCCCAAAAACAGTCACCTGCTCTGAATGTCAGGATACCCTGTCCTCAAACACAGTCACTGCTACCAATGTCGATACCCTGTCCTCAAACACACTCACCTGCTCTGAATGTCTGGGATACCCTGTCCTCAAACACACTCACCTGCTCCGAATGTCTGGATACACCAGTGATGAGTCCCACTAAACCGAGAGTTCTGGACCAGGTAACACACACGTCCACCACAGTAGTTCTGTACCAGCTGAAACACACTCACCAGTGACACACACACACACACACACCAGTGATGTCACAAACATAGTGTTTTTAACCAGTTGTTGGTCTGATGTCTGTCTGAAGTTCTGTACCAGTCCTGTCACTAACAGTGTTGCTATCTGGTCACTGTGACTGTCAGGTGACACTAGTAGTCTCTCATATCCAGTCATCATGTCCAGGAGAGCTCTGTAGAACACAAACACACAGATGACAAACACACACAGATATACACTCAGATACACACTCATGATACAACAGATACACACACAGATATACACATATACAAACACAGATACACAGACAGACAAACACAGACAGACAAACACACAGATACACACAGATACACACACAGATATGCACATATACAAACACAGATACACAGACAGACAAACACAGACAGACAAACACACACAGATACACACAGAAACACACACATACAGTATACACAGATAGAAACACACACACACATACACACACAAACATACACAACCAGACAGACAAACACACACAGATACACACACAGATACACACACAGATACACATACAGATACACAGACAGACAAACACACACAGATACACACACAGATACACAGACAGATACACACAGAGATACACAGATACAGATACACACACAGACAGACACACAGACAGACACACAGATACACACACAGATACACACGCAGATACACACACAGATACACATACAGATACACAGACAGACAAACACACACAGATACACACACAGATACACAGATACAGATACACACACAGACAGACACACAGACAGACACACAGATCACACACAGATACACACACAGATACACATACAGATACACAGACAGACAAACACACACAGATACACACACAGATACACAGACAGATACACACACAATACACAGATACAGATACACACACAGACAGACACACAGATACAGTATACACAGATAGAAACACACACACACATACACACTCACAAACATACACAACCAGGACAAACACACACAGATACACACAAATACACACACAGATACACACACAGATACACAGACAGATACACACAGAGATCACAGATACAGATACACACACAGACAGACACACAGATAAACACACACAGATACACACGCAGATCACACAAACAGACACACAGACAGACACACAGATAAACACACACAGATACCTCAAATACACAGATACACACACGGCTGAAACACAGTTTATGGATGTATTTCTGTGTCCTCAAACACACTCACCTTTGTGTGTTTGCAGGTGTGAATGTGTGGGATACCCTGTCCTCAAACACACTCACCTGCTCTGAATGTGTGGGATACCCTGTCCTCAAACACACTCACCTGCTGTGTGTGTGTTTTGCAGGTGTGAGGGATGTGTGTGTGTGTGTGTGTTTGCAGGTGTGAGGGATGTGTGTGTGTGTGAGTTTGCAAACAGGGATGCCTGTGTGTGAATGTTTGGGATATGTGTGTCCTCAAACACACTGTGTTTGCACCTGCTCTGAATGTCGGGATAGGGATGTGTGTCCTGTGTTTGCAAACACATGTGTGTGTGTGTGTGTTTCTGAATGTGTGTGTGGGATACCCTGTCCTGTGTTTGCAAACACAGTCACCTGTGTGTGAATGTGAGGGATACCCTGTCCTCAAACACATGTCACCTGCTGTGAATGTGTGTGATGTGTGTGTCCTCAAAGGGATGTGTGTGTGTGTGTGTTTGAATGTCGGGATGTGTGTGTGTGAGGGATGTGTGTGTGTGTGTGTTTGCAGGTGTGAGGGATGCTGTGTGTGTGTGTGTTTGCCTGTGACACACTCACCTGTGTGTTTGTGGGTGTACCCTGTCCTCAAACACACTTTGCACCTGCTGTGTGTGTGTGTGTGTGTGTTTGCAGGTGTGAGGGATGTCGGGTGTGTGTGTTTGCAGTCCTCAAACATGTGTGTGTGTGTGTTGTTTGCACTCAGGGATGCTCCGAATGTGTGGATGTGTGTGTTTGCAGGTCAAACACATGTGTGTGTGTGTGTGTTTGCAGGTGTGAGGATGTGTGTGTGTGTGTTTGCAGGTGTGAATGTCGGGTGTGTGTGTGTGTTTGCATAGGATGTGTGTCCTGTGTGTTTTTGCAGGTGTGACATGTGTGTGTGTCTGTGTTTGCATGTGAGGATACCCTGTCCTCAAACACACTCACCTGCTGTGTTGCAGGTGTGATACCCTGTCCTGTTTGCAGGTGTGAGGGATGTCACCTGTGTGTGTGGATACCCTGCAGGTGTCAAGGATGTGTGTGTGTGTGTGTTTGCAGGTGAATGTGTGGGATGTGAGGGTGTCAAACACACTCACCTGTGTCTGTTTGCATGTCGGGATACCCTGTCCTGTTTTTGCAGGTGTGACATGTGTGTGTGTGTCAGGTGAATGTGTGGGATGTGTGTGTCCTCAAAAACACCCACCTGTGTGTGTTTGCAGGTGTCGGGATACCCTGTGTGTGTTTGCAAAAACATGTGTGTGCTGTGTGTGTGTGTTGCTGAATGTGTGTGGATACCCTGTGTTTGCAAAAACATGTCACCTGTCTGTGTGTGTTTGCAGGTGTGAGGGATGTCCTCTGTGTGTGAGTGAAAAACCTCACGTGTGACGTGTGTGTTGGCGAAGGCAGCTGTGTGTGCGGCTGCCAGGATGGTCTCCAGTAGGATCTTGGTGGCACTGCCCCCCTTCATTCTGGAGGAACCACTGATGGCCTCTGGCTACAACACACAGAGGTTAAGAGGTTAGGGGTTAAGAGGTCAGACGTCCGTTGTCTTTCGTTCAGAAAGCAGGATGGTCGTCCGCTGATCTGTCTGATGACTCCCATTCATGGGATTCAAGTAGTCTGGCTAACAAATGGTGTTACGTGTCACATAACTAATGTTCTGCAGGAAAGAACACACCTGAAAACATTTCAATCTCCTCCCTTCCTGTTCATCATCAACTACTCTTCTCCTCGCCAATCAATGGCTGTAAATACACTGTATACTCACACTATGCAGTTCCTGTTATCTCCTCCCTCCACCACCCCTGTCTCCTCCCTCCACCACACCTGTCTCCTCCCTCCACCACACCTGTCTCCTCCCTCCACCACACCTGTCTCCTCCCTCCACCACCCCTGTCTCCTCCCTCCACCACCCCTGTCTCCTCCCTCCACCACCCCTGTCTCCTCCCTCCATCACCCCTGTCTCCTCCCTCCACCACCCCTGTCTCCTCCCTCCACCACCCCTGTCTCCTCCCTCCACCACCCCTGTCTCCTCCCTCCACCACCCCTGTCTCCTCCCTCCACCACACCTGTCTCCTCCCTCCACCACACCTGTCTCCTCCCTCCACCACCCCTGTCTCCTCCCAAACCACCACTGTCTCCTCCCTCCACCACCCCTGTCTCCTCCCTCCACCACACCTGTCTCCTCCCTCCACCACACCTGTCTCCTCCCTCCACCACCCCTGTCTCCTCCCTCCACCACACCTGTCTCCTCCCTCCACCACACCTGTCTCCTCCCTCCACCACCCCTGTCTCCTCCCTCCACCACCCCTGTCTCCTCCCATCACCCCTGTCTCCTCCCTTCACCACCCCTGTCTCCTCCCTCCACCACCCCTGTCTCCTCCCTCCACCACCCCTGTCTCCTCCCTCCACCACCCCTGTCTCCTCCCCTCCACCACACCTGTCTCCTCCCTCCACCACACCTGTCTCCTCCCACCACCCCTGTCTCCTCCCTCCACCACCCCTGATCCTCCCTCCACCACCCCTGTCTCCTCCCTCCACACACCTGTCTCCTCCCTCCACCACACAGTCTCCTCCCTCCACCACCCCTGTCTCCTCCCTCCACACACCTGTCTCCTCCCTCCACCACACCTGTCTCCTCCCTCCACCACCCCTGTCTCCACACCCAGATCCACCACCCCTGTCTCCTCCCTCCACCACCCCTGTCTCCTCCCTCCACTCCAGTCTCCTCCCTCCACCACCCCTGTCTCCTCCCACCACCCCTGTCTCCTCCCTCCACCACCCCTGATCCACCCACCACCCCTGTCTCCTCCCTCCACCACACCTGTCTCCTCCCTCCACCACACCTGATCCTCCCTCCACAGTCTCCACCCACCACCCCTGTCTCCTCCCACCACCCCTGTCTCCTCCCTCCACCACCCGACCTGCCTCCACCACCCCTGTCTCCTCCCTCCACCACCCCAGTCTCCTCCCTCCATCACCCATGTCTCCTCCCTCCACCACAGATCCCTCCACACACCCCTGTCTCCTCCCTCCACCACCCATGTCTCCTCCCTCCACCACACCTGTCTCCTCCCTCCACCACCCCTGTCTCCTCCCTCCACCACCCCTGTCTCCTCACCCACCACCCCTGTCTCCTCCCTCCATCACCCCTGTCCCCTGCCTCCACCACCCCTGTTTCCTCCTTCCACACCTGTCTCCTCCCTCCACCACACCTGTCTCCTCCCTCCACCACACCTGTCTACTCCCTCCACCACCCCTGTCTCCTCCCTCCCACCACACCTGTCTCCTCCCTCCACCACACCTGTCTCCTCCCTCCACCACACCTGTCTCCTCCCTCCACCACCCCTGTCTCCTCCCTCCACCACCCCTGTTTCCTCCCTCCACCACCCGTTTCCTGCCTCCACCACCCCTGTCTCCTCCCTCCACCACCCCTGTCTCCTCCCTCCATCACCCATGTCTCCTCCCTCCACCACACCTGTCTCCTCCCTCCACCACACCTGTCTACTCCCTCCACCACCCCTGTCTCCTCCCTCCACCACCCCTGTCTCCTCCCTCCACCACACCTGTCTCCTCCCTCCACCACACCTGTCTCCTCCCTCCACCACCCCTGTCTCCTCCCTCCACCACCCCTGTCTCCTCCCTCCACCACCCCTGTCTCCTCCCTCCACCACCCCTGTCTCCTCCCTCCACCACACCTGTCTCCTCCCTCCACCACACCTGTCTCCTCCCTCCACCACCCCTGTCTCCTCCCTCCACCACCCCTGTCTCCTCCCTCCACCACCCCTGTCTCCTCCCTCCACCACCCGTTTCCTGCCTCCACCACCCCTGTCTCCTCCCTCCACCACCCCTGTCTCCTCCCTCCATCACCCATGTCTCCTCCCTCCACCACACCTGTCTCCTCCCTCCACCACCCCTGTCCCTCCCTCCACCACCCATGTCTCCTCCCTCCACCACACCTGTCTCCTCCCTCCACCACCCCTGTCTCCTCCCTCCACCACCCCTGTCTCCTCACCCACCACCCCTGTCTCCTCCCTCCATCACCCCTGTCCCCTGCCTCCACCACCCCTTTTCCTCCTTCCACACCTGTCTCCTCCCTCCACCAATGTCTCCTCCCTCCACCACACCTGTCTAATCCCTCCACCACCCCTGTCTCCTCCCTCCACCACACCTGTCTCCTCCCTCCACCACACCTGTCTCCTCCCTCCACCACACCTGTCTCCTCCCTCCACCACCCCTGTCTCCTCCCTCCACCACCCCTGTTTCCTCCCTCCACCACCCGTTTCCTGCCTCCACCACCCCTGTCTCCTCCCTCCACCACCCCTGTCTCCTCCCTCCATCACCCATGTCTCCTCCCTCCACCACACCTGTCTCCTCCCTCCACCACACCTGTCTACTCCCTCCACCACCCCTGTCTCCTCCCTCCACCACCCCTGTCTCCTCCCTCCACCACACCTAACTCCTCCCTCCACCACACCTGTCTCCTCCCTCCACCACACCTGTCTCCTCCCTCCACCACCCCTGTCTCCTCCCTCCACCACCCCTGTCTCCTCCCTCCATCACCCCTGTCTCCTCCCTCCACCACCCCTGTCTCCTCCCTCCACCACCCCCTGTCTCCTCCCTCCACCACCCCTGTCTCCTCCCTCCACCACCCCTGTCTCCTCCCTCCACCACACCTGTCTCCTCCCTCCACCACCCCTGTCTCCTCCCTCCACCACACCCGTCTCCTCCCTCCACCACCCCTGTCTCCTCCCTCCACCACCCCTGTCTCCTCCCTCCACCACACCTGTCTCCTCCCTCCACCACACCTGTCTCCTCCCTCCACCACCCCTGTCTCCTCCCTCCACCACCCCTGTCTCCTCCCTCCACCACCCCTGTCTCCTCCCTCCACCACCCGTTTCCTGCCTCCACCACCCCTGTCTCCTCCCTCCACCACCCCTGTCTCCTCCCTCCATCACCCATGTCTCCTCCCTCCACCACACCTGTCTCCTCCTTCCACCACCCCTGTCTCCTCCCTCCACCACCCATGTCTCCTCCCTCCACCACACCTGTCTCCTCCCTCCACCACCCCTGTCTCCTCCCTCCACCACCCCTGTCTCCTCACCCACCACCCCTGTCTCCTCCCTCCATCACCCCTGTCCCCTGCCTCCACCACCCCTGTTTCCTCCTTCCACACCTGTCTCCTCCCTCCACCACACCTGTCTCCTCCCTCCACCACACCTGTCTACTCCCTCCACCACCCCTGTCTCCTCCCTCCACCACACCTGTCTCCTCCACCACCACACCTGTCTCCTCCCTCCACCACACCTGTCTCCTCCCTCCACCACCCCTGTCTCCTCCCTCCACCACCCCTGTTTCCTCCCTCCACCACCCGTTTCCTGCCTCCACCACCCCTGTCTCCTCCCTCCACCACCCCTGTCTCCTCCCCTCCATCACCCATGTCTCCTCCCTCCACCACACCTGTCTCCTCCCTCCATCACCCCTGTCCCCTGCCTCCACCACCCCTGTTTCCTCCTTCCACAACCTGTCTCTTCCCTCCACCACCCCTGTCTCCTCCCTTCTCATCTGCCCTTCTCCCTGTTTTTCCAGGGTCCTTAAGGGGGATTAACTCTGTTCCAAGAAGCAGATACCACCAGGACTCCCACTCCAATACTCCAATACTCTTCATGTCCCCCCTCCGATCTGCAATGAGCAAGCAACATTCCTCCGGAACCATCAAGATCCTTCAACCATCCGGAACCATCAAGGTCCTTCAACCATCCGGAACCATCAAGATCCTTCAACCATCCGGAACCATCAAGATCCTTCAACCATCCGGAACCATCAAGATCCTTCAACCATCCGGAACCATCAAGATTCTTCAACCATCCGGAACCATCAAGATCCTTCAACCATCCGGAACCATCAAGGTCCTTCAACCATCCGGAACCATCAAGGTCCTTCAACCATCCGGAACCATCAAGATCCTTCAACCATCCGGAACCATCAAGGTCCTTCAACCATCCGGAACCATCAAGGTCCTTCAACCATCCGGAACCATCAAGATCCTTCAACCATCCGGAACCATCAAGATCCTTCAACCATCCGGAACCATCAAGGTCCTTCAACCATCCGGAACCATCAAGTTTCTTCAACCATCCGGAACCATCAAGATCCTTCAACCATCCGGAACCATCAAGATCCTTCAACCATCCGGAACCATCAAGATCCTTCAACCATCCGGAACCATCAAGGTCCTTCAACCATCCGGAACCATCAAGATCCTTCAGTCGTCCAGAGTCTTCCTCTCAATCCTGCGACATCATCTCTGACAAAGTCTACCAAGCTGCTCTCATTCTACAACCACCTAACAATCATCAAACTTCATTCCAAGCTTGAACCAACGTCTGCCTGACGTTTTTTCTGCATTCATACCTTGTAACCTTTTCCTGCATGAAACCATCTCAAAAGTATATATGTTGAATGTGTCGTCGGTACCGAGTGAGTATGCTGTCATCTCATTGGAGAATTTGACCAACAACAATACATCTGTAGCTCATATTGACGTTTCAGTCCTGAGGAAGTCTTAAAATCTAGCTAAGGAGTTTTGTAGTTGTAGGATCAGTATCTAGCTGTCTATGACCTTCTCCCGTAGGCCAAATGTTACAAAGTAGCGAGCCACAGTGCCAACTGTCAAAGTCAGCTACTGGTCCTGGCAACACGTGTTACCCCAACTGCTGGGTTGATGATGAATGCCCTTTGACCTCTCTGCTCCTCCATCCTCTGGACCACTTCCCTGAAAGTCAGACTGTAGCCTGGCATGGTCTCCTCCCTAATAAAAACACACATGCACGCACGCACGCACACACACACACACACACACACACACACACACACACACACACACACACACACACACACACACACACACACACACACACACACACACACACACACAAAAACGCATAAAATCTGAGTATAAAATCAGTATTGCCACATATGCTCCTCCCTTCTCAAACACACATACATGTATGTGGGCACACAAAGCAAAGACGCCCTGACCTGGCCTGTGTGACGGGGTTGAATCCCACCAGTACAGGAGTGTAGATGTCAGGGTGTTTCAGACAAAAGTCCAGCTGTCCTGCTACAAATGGAGCCTAGAGGGCACACTCACACACACAAGAGTGACACAATGAAGCAGTTGATTGGACAACCGTTGGTGACTGGATCTCTTGATTGGACAGTTGGCAGAGTAACTTACTGACAGGCCACAGGAAATGCCGATGAACAGGACACGCCTCTTTCCTTCACATAGCTGAGCAGAGAGAGATGGGGGTGGAGCCGGAGCAGAGAGAGAGAGAGATGGGGGTGGAGCCGGAGCAGAGAGAGAGAGATGGGGGTGGAGCCGGAGCAGAGAGAGAGAGAGAGAGATGGGGGTGGAGCCGGAGCAGAGAGAGAGAGAGAGATGGGGGTGGAGCCGGAGCAGAGAGAGAGAGATGGGGGTGGAGCCGGAGCAGAGAGAGAGAGAGAGATGGGGGTGGAGCCGGAGCAGAGAGAGAGAGAGAGATGGGGGTGGAGCCGGAGCAGAGAGAGAGAGAGAGAGAGAGATGGGGGTGGAGCCGGAGCAGAGAGAGAGAGAGAGAGAGAGATGGGGGTGGAGCCGGAGCAGAGAGAGAGAGAGAGAGAAGGGGGTGGAGCCGGTGCAGAGAGAGAGAGAAATGGGGGGGGGGGAAACCTAGATATGAAATTAATTTAATTTGCGTGAATTTAAACATTATCCCCATTTTAGACCACACCCTCCGCCATCCCTGACCCCTGACCTTCTCCAGTGTGAGCATGCCTAGTTCGGGGTCATCCTCTGATGCCTCCTGGGATGTGAGCAGGGCTCTACAGAAACACAGAGAGAACAAACACGACATTAAACACATCAATTAAACACAACATTAAACACACAACATAAACACAGAACATTAAATATAACATTAAATACACAACATTAAACACTCAACATTAAACACACAACATTAAATATAACATTAAATACACAACATTAAACACACAACATTAAATATAACATTAAATATACAACATTAAACACAGCATTAAACTCAACATTAAACACAGAACATTAAACACATACAGTGCCTTGTGAAAGTATTCGGCCCCTTTGAACTTTGCGACCTTTTGCCACATTTCAGGCTTCAAACATAAAGATATAAAACTGTATTTTTTTGTGAAGAATCAACAACAAGTGGGACACAATCATGAAGTGGAACGACATTTATTGGATATTTCAAACTTTTTTAACAAATCAAAAACTGAAAAATTGGGCGTGCAAAATTATTCAGCCCCTTTACTTTCACTGCAGCAAACTCTCTCCAGAAGTTCAGTGAGGATCTCTGAATGATCCAATGTTGACCTAAATGACTAATGATGATAAATAGAGCTCCGGGCAGCCGAGCGGAAATGGAGGAAAACTCACCTCACTGCGGACCTGGCATCCTTTCACTCCCTCCTCTCTACATTTTCCTCCTCTGTCTCTGCTGCTAAAGCCACTTTCTACCACTCTAAATTCCAAGCATCTGCCTCTAACCCTAGGAAGCTCTTTGCCACCTTCTCCTCCCTCCTGAATCCTCCTCCCCCTCCCCCCCCTCCTCCCTCTCTGCAGATGACTTCGTCAACCATTTTGAAAAGAAGGTCGACGACATCCGATCCTCGTTTGCTAAGTCAAACGACACCGCTGGTTCTGCTCACACTGCCCTACCCTGTGCTCTGACCTCTTTCTCCCTCTCTCTCCAGATGAAATCTCGCTTCTTGTGACGGCCGGCCGCCCAACAACCTGCCCGCTTGACCCTATCCCCTCCTCTCTTCTCCAGACCATTTCCGGAGACCTTCTCCCTTACCTCACCTCGCTCATCAACTCATCCCTGACCGCTGGCTACGTCCCTTCCGTCTTCAAGAGAGCGAGAGTTGCACCCCTTCTGAAAAAACCTACACTCGATCCCTCCGATGTCAACAACTACAGACCAGTATCCCTTCTTTCTTTTCTCTCCAAAACTCTTGAACGTGCCGTCCTTGGCCAGCTCTCCCGCTATCTCTCTCAGAATGACCTTCTTGATCCAAATCAGTCAGGTTTCAAGACTAGTCATTCAACTGAGACTGCTCTTCTCTGTATCACGGAGGCGCTCCGCACTGCTAAAGCTAACTCTCTCTCCTCTGCTCTCATCCTTCTAGACCTATCGGCTGCCTTCGATACTGTGAACCATCAGATCCTCCTCTCCACCCTCTCCGAGTTGGGCATCTCCGGCGCGGCCCACGCTTGGATTGCGTCCTACCTGACAGGTCGCTCCTACCAGGTGGCGTGGCGAGAATCTGTCTCCTCGCCACGCTCTCTCACCACTGGTGTCCCCCAGGGCTCTGTTCTAGGCCCTCTCCTATTCTCGCTATACACCAAGTCACTTGGCTCTGTCATAACCTCACATGGTCTCTCCTATCATTGCTATGCAGACGACACACAATTAATCTTCTCCTTTCCCCTTCTGATGACCAGGTGGCGAATCGCATCTCTGCATGTCTGGCAGACATATCAGTGTGGATGACGGATCACCACCTCAAGCTGAACCTCGGCAAGACGGAGCTGCTCTTCCTCCCGGGGAAGGACTGCCCGTTCCATGATCTCGCCATCACGGTTGACAACTCCATTGTGTCCTCCTCCCAGAGCGCTAAGAACCTTGGCGTGATCCTGGACAACACCCTGTCGTTCTCAACCAACATCATGGCGGTGGCCCGTTCCTGTAGGTTCATGCTCTACAACATCCGCAGAGTACGACCCTGCCTCACACAGGAACGGCGCAGGTCCTAATCCAGGCACTTGTCATCTCCCGTCTGGATTACTGCAACTCGCTGTTGGCTGGGCTCCCTGCCCGTGCCATTAAACCCCTACAACTCATCCAGAACGCCGCAGCCCGTCTGGTGTTCAACCTTCCCAAGTTCTCTCACGTCACCCCGCTCCTCCGCTCTCTCCACTGGCTTCCAGTTGAAGCTCGCATCCGCTACAAGACCATGGTGCTTGCCTACGGAGCTGTGAGGGGAACGGCACCGCAGTACCTCCAGGCTCTGATCAGGCCCTACACCCAAGCAAGGGCACTGCGTTCATCCACCTCTGGCCTGCTCGCCTCCCTACCATTGAGGAAGTACAGTTCCCGCTCAGCCCAGTCAAAACTGTTCGCTGCTCTGGCCCCCCAATGGTGGAACAAACTCCCTCACGACGCCAGGACAGCGGAGTCAATCACCACCTTCCGGAGACACCTGAAACCCCACCTCTTCAAGGAATACCTAGGATAGGATAAGTAATCCTTCTCACCCCCCCCCCCCCTTAATGATTTAGATGCACTATTGTAAAGTGGCTGTTCCACTGGATGTCAGAAGGTGAATTCACCAATTTGTAAGTCGCTCTGGATAAGAGCGTCTGCTAAATGACGTAAATGTAATGTAAATGATAAATACAACCCACCTGGGTGTAATCAAGTCTCCGTATAAATGCACCTGCACTGTGATAGTCTCAGAGGTCCGTTAAAAGCGAAGAGAGCATCATGAAGAACAAGGAACACACCAGGCAGGTCCTAGATACTGTTGTGAAGAAGTTTAAAGCCGGATTTGGATACAAAAAGTTTCCCAAGCTTTAAACATCCCAAGGAGCACAGTGCAAGCGATAATATTGAAATGGAAGGAGTATCAGACCACTGCAAATCTACCAAGACCTGGCCGTCCCTCTAAACTTTCAGCTCATACAAGGAGAAGACTGATCAGAGATGCAGCCAAGAGGCCCATGATCACTCTGGATGAACTGCAGAGATCTACAGCTGAGGTGGGAGACTTTGTCCATAGGACAACAATCAGTCGTATATTGCACAAATCTGGCCTTTAACGGAAGAGTGGCAAGAAGAAAGCCATTTCTTAAAGATATCCATATAAAGTGTCGTTTAAAGTTTGCCACAAGCCACCTGGGAGACACACCAAACATGTGGAAGAAGGTGCTCTGGTCAGATGAAACCAAAATTCAACTTTTTGGCAACAATGCAAAACGTTATGTTTGGCGTAAAAGCAACACAGCTCATCACCCTGAACACATCATACCCACTGTCAAACATGGTGGTGGCAGCATCATGGTTTGGCCCTGCTTTTCTTCAGCAGGGACAGGGAAGATGGTTAAAATTGATGGGAAGATAGATGGAGCCAAATACAGGACCATTCTGGAAGAACACCTGATGGAGTCTGCAAAAGACCTGAGACTGGGACGGAGATTTGTCTTCCAACAAGACAATGATCCAAAACATAAAGCAAAATCTACAATGGAATGGTTCAAAAATAAACATATCCAGGTGTTAGAATGGCCAAGTCAAAGTCCAGACCTGAATCCAGTCGAGAATCTGTGGAAAGAACTGAAAACTGCTGTTCACAAATGCTCTCCATCCAACCTCACTGAGCTCAAGCTGTTTTGCAAGGAGGAATGGGAAAAAATGTCAGTCTCTCGATGTGCAAAACTGATAGAGACATACCCCAAACGACTTACAGCTGTAATCGCAGCAAAAGGTGGCGCTACATAGTATTAACTTAAGGGGGCTGAATAATTTTGCACGCCCAATTTTTCAGTTTTTGATTTGTTAAAAAAGTTTGAAATATCCAATAAATGTCGTTCCACTTCATGATTGTGTCCCACTTGTTGTTGATTCTTCACAAAAAAATACAGTTTTATATCTTTATGTTTGAAGCCTGAAATGTGGCAAAAGGTCGCAAAGTTCAAGGGGGCCGAATACTTTCGCAAGGCACTGTAGACCTGGCCGTGTGGTTCCAGGACAGCAACCTCTCCCTCAACATGATCAAGACAAAGAAGATGATTGTAGACTACAGGAAAAGGAGGACCGAGCAACGCCGCCATTCTCATCGGCGGGGCTGCAGTGGAGCGGGTTGAGAGCTTCAAGTTCCTTGGTGTCCACATCACCAACAAACTAACATGGACCATGCACACCAAGACAGTCGTAAAGAGGGCATGACAAAACCTATTCCCCCTCAGGAGACTGAAAAGATTTGGCGTGGGTCCTCAGATCCTCAAAAGGTTCTATAGCTGCACCATCAAGAGCATCCTGATTGGTTGCATCACTGCATGGTACGGCAACTGCTCGGCCTCCGACCACAAGGCACTACAGAGGGTAGTGCGAACTTCCCAGTACATCACTGAGTCCAAGCTTCCTGCCATCCAGGACCTCTATACCAGGCGGTGTTAGAGGAAGGCCCTAAAAATTGTCAAAGACTCCAGCCACCCGAGTCATAGACTGTCCTCTCTGCTACCGCACGGCAAGCGGTACCGGAGCAACAAGTCAAGGTCCAAGAGGCTTCTAGACAGCTTCTTACCCCCAAGCCATAAGACTCCAAAACATCTAGTCTAATGGCTACCCAGACTATTTGCATTGCCCCCCCCCCCCCCTTTTACACCACTGCTACTCTCTGTTGTTATCATCTATGCATAGTCACTTTAATAACTCTACCTACATACTACCTCAACTAACTGGCGCCCCCGCACACAGACTCTGTACCTGTATGCCCCCTGTATATAGTCTCACTATTGTTATTTTACTGCTGCTCTCAAATTAGTTGTTAGTTTTATCACTTATTCTTATCCATATTTTTTTTTTAAACTGCACTGTTGGTTAGGGTCTCTTATTTAAGTAAGCATCTCACTGTACGGTGACATGCTGTTGTGCATGTGACTAATACAATTTGATTTGATTTGAACAGTAAACAATATTAAACACACAACATGACACAGAACATTAAACACAACAGAACATAGAAAGCTTGCGTGGGCACGCACGTTTTGTGTGTGTGTGTGTGTGTGTGTGTGTGTGTGTGTGTGTGTGTAGTGTCTCACACTCTCACCTGTCTCCCCCAGCAATGATATAAGAGTAAACAGTGTTCTGCTGCCTGTCTCTCAGGGCTCTGTTAAAACATGACTGGAAAAACATCACATCTCATAAAGGTACTGAATATACCAAATTATACAATTATAAAATGATCAAATATAGTAATAATTACCGCCATTAGGAAGGCCAAGCGACCAGAGGTTCCACAACCACTCAACACAACCAGACTATCCTCTGGGTCCTGTTAAACACACGCACACACACACACACACACACACACACACACACACACACACACACACACACACACACACACACACACACACACACACACACACACACACACACACACACACACACACACACACACACACACGATACAAGAACAGAAGCTACAATTCAGAAAATCTCACTGTGTCTATGTGTATAGAATGTGTCTGTATGTGTATAGAATATGTCTGTATGTGTATAGAATGTGTCTGTATGTGTATATAATGTGTCTGTATGTGTATAGAATGTGTCTGTATGTGTATAGCATGTGTCTATGTGTATAGAATGTGTCTATGTGTATAGAATGTGTCTATGTGTATAGAATGTGTCTGTATGTGTATAGAATGTGTCTGTATGTGTATAGAATGTGTCTGTATGTGTATAGAATGTGTCTGTATGTGTATAGAATGTGTCTGTATGTGTATAGAATGTGTCTGTATGTGTATAGAATGTGTCTATGTGTATAGAATGTGTCTATGTGTATAGAATGTGTCTGTATGTGTATAGAATGTGTCTGTATGTGTATAGAATGTGTCTGTATGTGTATAGAATGTGTCTATGTGTATAGAATGTGTCTATGTGTATAGAATGTGTCTATGTGTATAGAATGTGTCTATGTGTATAGAATGTGTCTATGTGTATAGAATGTCTCTGTATGTGTATAGAATGTGTCTGTATGTGTATAGAATGTGTCTGTATGTGTATAGAATGTGTCTATGTGTATAGAATGTGTCTATGTGTATAGAATGTGTCTATGTGTATAGAATGTGTCTGTATGTGTATAGAATGTGTCTATGTGTATAGAATGTGTCTATGTGTATAGAATGTGTCTATGTGTATAGAATGTGTCTATGTGTATAGAATGTGTCTATGTGTATAGAATGTCTCTGTATGTGTATAGAATGTGTCTGTATGTGTATAGAATGTGTCTGTATGTGTATAGAATGTGTCTATGTGTATAGAATGTGTCTATGTGTATAGAATGTGTCTATGTGTATAGAATGTGTCTGTATGTGTATAGAATGTGTCTGTATGTGTATAGAATGTGTCTGTATGTGTATAGAATGTGTCTGTATGTGTATAGAATGTGTCTATGTGTATAGAATGTGTCTATGTGTATAGAATGTGTCTGTATGTGTATAGAATGTGTCTGTATGTGTATAGAAAGTGTCTGTATGTGTATAGAATGTGTCTATGTGTATAGAATGTGTCTATGTGTATAGAATGTGTCTGTATGTGTATAGAATGTATCTGTATGTGTATAGAATGTGTCTGTATGTGTATAGAATGTATCTCTATGTGTATAGAATGTGTCTGTATGTGTATAGAATGTGTCTGTATGTGTATAGAATGTGTCTATGTGTATAGAATGTGTCTGTATGTGTATAGAATGTGTCTGTATGTGTATAGAATGTGTCTGTATGTGTATAGAATGTGTCTGTAAGTGTATAGAATGTGTCTGTATGTGTATAGAATGTGTCTGTATGTGTATTGAATGTGTCTGTATGTGTATAGAATGTGTCTGTATGTGTATAGAATGTGTCTGTATGTGTATAGAATGTGTCTATGTGTATAGAATGTGTCTGTGTATAGAATGTGTCTGTATGTGTCTGTGTCTGTATGTGTATAGAATGTGTCTGTATGTGTATAGAATGTGTCTATGTGTATAGAATGTGTCTGTATGTGTATAGAATGTGTCTGTATGTGTATAGAATGTGTCTGTATGTGTATAGAATGTGTCTGTGTATGTGTAGAATGTGTCTGTATGTGTATAGAATGTGTCTGTATGTGTATAGAATGTGTCTGTATGTGTATAGAATGTGTCTGTATGTGTATAGAATGTGTCTATGTGTATAGAATGTGTCTATGTGTATAGAATGTGTCTGTATGTGTATAGAATGTGTCTGTATGTGTATAGAATGTGTCTGTATGTGTATAGAATGTGTCTGTATGTGTATAGAATGTGTCTGTATGTGTATAGAATGTGTCTGTATGTGTATAGAATGTGTCTGTATGTGTATAGAATGTGTCTGTATGTGTATAGAATGTGTCTGTATGTGTATAGAATGTGTCTGTATGTGTATAGAATGTGTCTGTATGTGTATAGAATGTGTCTGTATGTGTATAGAATGTGTCTATGTGTATAGAATGTGTCTATGTGTATAGAATGTGTCTATGTGTATAGAATGTGTCTGTATGTGTATAGAATGTGTCTGTATGTGTATAGAATGTGTCTGTATGTGTATAGAATGTATAGAATGTGTCTATGTGTATAGAATGTGTCTATGTGTATAGAATGTGTCTATGTGTATAGAATGTGTCTGTATGTGTATAGAATGTGTCTGTATGTGTATAGAATGTGTCTGTATGTGTATAGAATGTGTCTATGTGTATAGAATGTGTCTATGTGTATAGAATGTGTCTATGTGTATAGAATGTGTCTGTATGTGTATAGAATGTGTCTATGTGTATAGAATGTGTCTATGTGTATAGAATGTGTATATGTGTATAGAATGTGTCTATGTGTATAGAATGTGTCTATGTGTATAGAATGTGTCTGTATGTGTATAGAATGTGTCTGTATGTGTATAGAATGTGTCTGTATGTGTATAGAATGTGTCTGTATGTGTATAGAATGTGTCTGTGTATGTGTATAGAATGTGTCTATGTGTATAGAATGTGTCTGTATGTGTATAGAATGTGTCTGTATGTGTATAGAATGTGTCTGTATGTGTATAGAATGTGTCTGTATGTGTATAGAATGTGTCTATGTGTATAGAATGTGTCTATGTGTATAGAATGTGTCTATAGTGTATAGAATGTGTCTATGTGTATGTGTATAGAATGTGTCTGTATGTGTATAGAATGTGTCTGTATGTGTATAGAATGTGTCTGTATGTGTATAGAATGTGTCTGTATGTGTATAGAATGTGTCTGTATGTGTATGTCTGTACGTGTATAGAATGTGTCTGTATGTGTATAGAATGTGTCTGTATGTGTATAGAATGTGTCTGTATGTGTATAGAATGTGTCTGTATGTGTATAGAATGTGTCTGTATGTGTATAGAATGTATCTGTATGTGTATAGAATGTGTCTGTATGTGTATAGAATGTATCTCTATGTGTATAGAATGTGTCTGTATGTGTATAGAATGTGTCTGTATGTGTATAGAATGTGTCTATGTGTATAGAATGTGTCTGTATGTGTATAGAATGTGTCTGTATGTGTATAGAATGTGTCTGTATGTGTATAGAATGTGTCTGTAAGTGTATAGAATGTGTCTGTATGTGTATAGAATGTGTCTGTATGTGTATTGAATGTGTCTGTATGTGTATAGAATGTGTCTGTATGTGTATAGAATGTGTCTGTATGTGTATAGAATGTGTCTATGT
This sequence comes from Oncorhynchus masou masou, assembly GCF_036934945.1. Classification (NCBI taxonomy): domain Eukaryota; kingdom Metazoa; phylum Chordata; class Actinopteri; order Salmoniformes; family Salmonidae; genus Oncorhynchus; species Oncorhynchus masou. The sequence continues at coordinate 52,243,011 of NC_088232.1, forward strand.
GTATAGAATGTGTCTGTATGTGTATAGACTGTATCTGTATGTGTATAGAATGTGTCTGTATGTGTATAGAATGTGTCTATGTGTATAGAATGTGTCTGTATGTGTCTGTATGTGTATAGAATGTGTCTGTATGTGTATAGAATGTGTCTATGTGTATAGAATGTGTCTGTATGTGTATAGAATGTGTCTGTATGTGTATAGAATGTGTCTGTATGTTTATAGAATGTGTCTGTATGTGTCTGTATGTGTATAGAATGTGTCTATGTGTATAGAATGTGTCTGTATGTGTCTGTATGTGTATAGAATGTGTCTGTATGTGTATAGAATGTGTCTATGTGTATAGAATGTGTCTGTATGTGTATAGAATGTGTCTATGTGTATAGAATGTGTCTGTATGTGTATAGAATGTGTCTGTATGTGTATAGAATGTGTCTGTATGTGTATAGAATGTGTCTGTATGTGTATAGAATGTGTCTGTATGTGTATAAAATGTGTCTATGTGTATAGAATGTGTCTGTATGTGTATAGAATGTGTCTGTATGTGCATAGAATGTGTCTGTATGTTTATAGAATGTGTCTGTATGTGTAAAGGATGTGTCTGTATGTGTATAGAATGTGTCTGTATGTGTATAGAATGTGTCTGTATGTGTATAGAATGTGTCTGTATGTGTATAGAATGTGTCTGTATGTGTATAGAATGTGTCTGTATGTGTATAGAATGTGTCTGTATGTGTATAGAATGTGTCTGTATGTGTATAGAATGTGTCTATGTGTATAGAATGTGTCTGCATGTGTATAGAATGTGTCTGTATGTGTATAGAATGTGTCTGTATGTGTATAGAATGTGTCTATGTGTATAGAATGTGTCTGTATGTGTATAGAATGTGTCTGTATGTGTATAGAATGTATCTGTATGTGTATAGAATGTGTCTATGTGTATATAATGTGTTTGTACGTTTATAGAATGTGTCTGTATGTGTATAGAATGTGTCTGTATGTGTATAGAATGTGTCTGTATGTGTATAGAATGTGTCTGTATGTGTATAGAATGTGTCTGTATGTGTATAGAATGTGTCTATGTGTATATAATGTGTCTGTATGTGTATAGAATGTGTCTGTATGTGTATAGAATGTGTCTATGTGTATAGAATGTGTCTGTATGTGTATAGAATGTGTCTGTATGTGTATAGAATGTGTCTGTATGTGTATAGAATGTATCTGTATGTGTATAGAATGTGTCTATATGTATAGAATGTGTTTGTACGTTTATAGAATGTGTCTGTATGTGTATAGAATGTATCTGTATGTGCATAGAATGTGTCTGTATGTGTATAGAATGTATCTGTATGTGTATAGAATGTGTCTGTATGTGTATAGAATGTGTCTGTATGTGTATAGAATGTATCTGTATGTGTATAGAATGTGTTTGTACGTGTATAGAATATGTCTGTATGTGTATAGAATGTATCTGTATGTGTATAGAATGTGTCTGTATGTGTATAGAATGTGTCTATGTGTATAGAATGTGTCTGTATGTGTATAGAATGTGTCTGTATGTGTATAGAATGTGTCTATGTGTATAGCATGTGTCTGTATGTGTATAGAATGTGTCTGTATGTGTATAGAATGTATCTGTATGTGTATAGAATGTGTCTGTATGTGTATAGAATGTGTCTATGTGTATAGAATGTGTTTGTACGTTTATAGAATGTGTCTGTGTGTGTATAGAATGTATCTGTATGTGTATAGAATGTGTCTGTATGTGTATAGAATGTGTCTGTATGTGTATAGAATGTGTCTGTATGTGTATATAATGTGTTTGTACGTTTATAGAATGTGTCTGTATGTGTATAGAATGTATCTGTATGTGCATAGAATGTGTCTGTATGTGTATAGAATGTATCTGTATGTGTATAGAATGTGTCTGTATGTGTATAGAATGTGTCTGTATGTGTATAGAATGTATCTGTATGTGTATAGAATGTGTTTGTACGTGTATAGAATATGTCTGTATGTGTATAGAATGTATCTGTATGTGTATAGAATGTGTCTGTATGTGTATAGAATGTGTCTATGTGTATAGAATGTGTCTGTATGTGTATAGAATGTGTCTGTATGTGTATAGAATGTGTCTATGTGTATAGCATGTGTCTGTATGTGTATAGAATGTGTCTGTATGTGTATAGAATGTATCTGTATGTGTATAGAATGTGTCTGTATGTGTATAGAATGTGTCTATGTGTATAGAATGTGTTTGTACGTTTATAGAATGTGTCTGTGTGTGTATAGAATGTGTCTGTATGTGTATAGAATGTGTCTGTATGTGTATAGAATGTGTCTGTATGTGTATAGAATGTGTTTGTACGTTTATAGAATGTGTCTTTACAGAGAAGAGTGTTTCACCCTGAGAATTTGCTCCACCGTCCTGGCCACCTCCAGCATGGTCAACACTACACTGTCACTGAACAGCCTCTGAAACACACACACACACACACACACACACACACACACACACACACACACACACACACACACACACACACACACACACACACACACACACACACACACACACACACACACAAACCCCTGTCACTGACCAAGAACATTGACTTCTTCCCCAATCCCAAAATGGTGTGATGTGTCTATCAAGGTGAGTGTGTTGCAAAGGTCCAAAAATGTATGTTAAGGGTGGATGACTGTTCTTTCCCAGAGCCTTCATCCTACCTGACCCCTCTCTGACCTCTAACCTCTGACCCCTGACCTGGTAGGTGGTTCCTGTGTCCTTTTGGAACATCTGTGCGTCGCAGGCTGCCAGCAGACGGACAATATGATTGGGCGAGGACTTGTCGATGTCGCGAGTCAGGGGGTTGGACTTCTCCGACACAGGAAACCATGGCTCGTAATCTGGCGACTGACACAGAAGCATCATGGGAGTTGGAGTCCAGACAGAGCGATCTGTGGCTGAAATGGTACCCCTACATTTTAACCAGAGCCCCTTGTGGATAACCATAACACCTCCAGATCTCTTACCTCCCACTTGCACGTGTCGGAGATCTCACTGAAGTCCCTTTTCTCCATTGGTAAAGAACACTGTAGATCAAAAGACGAAGAGTTATTCCAGTGTTTTAAATGTCTGTCAGTCTGTCTCTTTTGTTCTCTCTCTGTCTCTCTCTCTGTCTCTCTCTCTCTCTCTGTCTGTCTGTCTGTCTGTCTGTCTGTCTGTCTGTCTGTCTGTCTGTCTGTCTGTCTGTCTGTCTGTCTGTCTGTCTGTCTGTCTCTCTCTCTCTCTCTCTCTCTGTCTGTCTGTCTGTCTGTCTGTCTGTCTGTCTGTCTGTCTGTCTGTCTGTCTGTCTGTCTCTCTCTGTCTGTCTCTCTCTCTCTGTCTGTCTCTCTCTCCCTCTCTCTCCCTCTCTCTGCTCTCACACACACAGCAACGCTAAACATAAGCCATGGACGAAGTTCTCTCTCAAAGTGACCTTTGAGACATGCAGATATCAAACAGTCCGAGACAAAGTTTATTGCGCTCTCACACACACACACACACACACACACACACACACACACACACACACACACACACACACACACACACACACACACACACACACACACACACACACATACACACACACACACACACACACACACACACACACACACACACACACACACACACACACACACACACACACACACACACACACACACACACACACACACACACACACACACACACACACACACACACACACACACACACACACACACACACACACACACACACACACACACACGTCAATGATTAGTATATTATATTTTTCTCATGTGATCTGACAAAATAGGCCATCCCAAAACCATATAGACATATTTATATGTGGCTCTGGGTCCATCATCCACACGCCTGCTCACTCTCTGCAGAGGAATCAGGTCTGATTCATGAGAGAGAGTGAGAGAGAGAGATTTACTGTTGTGCGTGCAAGATGCAACAAACCGGGCAGTAGATGAAAGAAATATTCGCGTGCCAGGGTGTCTCCTGGGACTCGCGGAAGAACACGCTGTCCGTAGGATGCCCCGGAACCTCTCCTGCTATGCAGGCAAAACGGTAAACTGACAAACCCTGGAGACAGGCGACAAGACATCTCCTCCTCCTCCTCCTCCTCCCTTCCTCTTCTTTATCTCTTTACCTCTCCCCTCCTTTCTGTCTGTGGACTGGTGAACGTGTACAGGCTAGTGGGCGCTGGCCGTAGATGTGAAACGCCCAACGGGAGCAACAGCTGTCTCTGTTTCTCTCCTCCTCTCTCTTCCCACTCCTCTCCTCTTTTCCTTCCATTTACGATCTCTCAAAAATAGCAACAGCTGTTTGAGTCGGCTTAGAAGCAACGTCGCGGACGTGAACATCGTTCACCGTCGGATATCGAGCTGTTTGTCCATCGTGGACCACTGACCAGGATCGATTCATAACCGTGAGTCCTTCAAGTAACTCCCATAACAGTAACGGTTTTTTCCCCTCCAGGAAAACCAATCACACTGACTGTTATTTCTCTTGTCTTTCTTTCTTTAAAAAGATCAACAGCTGTGGGTGAGGGAATTGGTTGCAATGTGATCTACTGGCGAAGGAGGAGGAGAGAGAGAGAGAGAGAGAGAGAGAGAGAGAGAGGGGGAACATGCCTGCTGATGTTGCTGTCTCATTGAGCCTCGCTACCCTCCTGCTGACCACATGGAACACACTGATGGTGACAGCCAGTAAGTCGCTATAGTTAAACAACCCCTGGTGTTGGTAACTGACTGTCTGTGGTACATTCACCTTTCTCAAGGTCTTCACTCTTTGTCATTCTGGTACTGTGTGTGTGTGTGTGTGTGTGTGTGTGTGTGTGTGTGTGTGTGTGTGTGTGTGTGTGTGTGTGTGTGTGTGTGTGTGTGTGTGTGTGTGTGTGTGTGTGTGTTACTTTCTAAATGTAATCTGATTATCCAAACTTGGGTGATCGGATTACTTTCCCCTTAAGAGGAGTTAGAAGAAGACAAGAAAGGATCCATCAATGTAGTTGGTCTGTCATCCTAGTGGTCTCTGATTGGTGGTCATCATTTGGTGTGTCATCCTAGTGGTCTCTGATTGGTGGTCATCATTTGGTGTGTCATCCTAGTGGTCTCTGATTGGTGGTCATCATTTGGTCTGTCATCCTAGTGGTCTCTGATTGGTGGTCATCATTTGGTGTGTCATCCTAGTGGTCTCTGATTGGTGGTCATCATTTGGTCTGTCATCCTAGTGGTCTCTGATTGGTGGTCATCATTTGGTCTGTCATCCTAGTGGTCTCTGATTGGTGGTCATCATTTGGTCTGTCATCCTAGTGGTCTCTGATTGGTGGTCATCATTTGGTCTGTCATCCTAGTAGTCTCTGATTGGTGGTCATCATTTGGTCTGTCATCCTAGTGGTCTTTGATTGGTGGTCATCATTTGGTGTGTCATCCTAG
>NC_088232.1:52255982-52308482 GCF_036934945.1 Oncorhynchus masou masou
GTGGGAGGGAATGATGTCACCTGCAGGCAGGTGTTTGTTCCCCTGTGTGCTGAGGGTGTCAGGTTCTTGTCCGGTTCTGGCATTTAGGTCGCCACAGACTAGTACATGTCCCTGGGCCTGGAAATGATTGATTTCCCCCTCCAGGATGGAGAAGCTGTCTTCATTAAAGTATGGGGATTCTAGTGGGGGGGATATAGGTAGCACACAGGAGGACATTTTTCTCTGTTAAGATAATTTCCTTTTGAATTTCTAGCCAAATGTAAAATGTTCCTGTTTTGATTAATTTAATGGAATGAGTTAGATCTGCTCTATACCAAATTAGCATACCCCCTGAGTCCCTTCCCTGTTTCACACCTAGTAGTTTGGTGGATGGGACTACCAGCTCTCTGTAACCTAGAGGGCAACCAGTGGGTTCGTCTCCTCTATACCAGGTTTCTTGCAGGATGACAATGTCTGTATTACCGATTTCTTTGGTGAAGTCCGGGTTCCTGCTCTTTAGGCCAAAGGCAGATGACCTCAGGCCTTGGATATTCCAGGATGATATAGTGAAGGCTTTTTGTTCCATAAAGTCTCTCTCTCTCTCTCTCTCTCTCTCTCTCTCTCTCAAATTCAAATTCAAATTCAAGCTGCTTTATTGGCATGACAAACATTGTGTCAATATTGCCAAAGCAACAATGTATACAATATACATTGTAACAAAATTATAAATGATAGCAAATATAAAATATCAAATTGTAGTAAATAATAATACAAAATTAAATACAAAAATAATAACAATAAAATGGTAACAGTCAATAGTAGAAATGTAATAAATATAAAATCAAATTATGAAAAATGAAACTATAACTAACTTATAACTAAATAACGGTCATCTTCTCCTTTATATCAGTACTACAACTACAATCATCATTACTACGACTACTACTACCATCGTTAAACTGTTATCACTACCATTACCACCAACATTTGGAATGATAAACAGCAATAGTAATAGTAATAACAATAATAGCAATAATAAGTAAGTTACTGCTTACTATGCAGATGTTATTATTCAGTGTCCCTCAAGTTATGGCAGGAAAATACATATTTGGCTGCAAGAGGAGCCATTTCTCCTTCGCCCATGAGTATTCTTAGTTTTTCCTCTGGGTTCAATTTGTAAAAATTTGGAATATGTGTAGTCATTTCTGTGAATAATGAATCTCTTTGTGAGGAATATTTATCACAGTAAAAGAGAAAGTGCATCTCTGTCTCTACCTCCCCTGTTATGCAGTGACCACATACACGCTCCTCTTTGGGTAGCCATGTCTTTTTATGTCTGCCGGTTTCTATTGCCAATCGGTGGTCACTCAGCCTGTACTTGGTAAGGATCTGTCTCTGCTTCGTATCTCTGACAGAGTAGAGATAATCAGCCAATTCATATTCTCTGTTTAGGGTCAGCTAGCAATTTAGTCGACTTTGGGATTTTGTTTCATTTTTCCAATGATGTAAATATGATTCCTTTGATTGGTTCATGATTTTGCCTCTTGGAATTCTTTCTTTTGAAGCAGTGCTGGTGTCAGCTTGGTTGGTGAGGTCCAACACCAGCTGACTGAGAGGGCTCTTTTCTGGGCTCAGCTCTTGGGTTTGAAGTGATTTAAATTGCAGACTTGAATTTGGACTTGAATTCAGATGTAGCCAAAATTTTAATTATATTTTCTGTATTTTCATTATTACTGGAAAACGGCCCAATTCTGCCCTACATGCATTAGTTGGTGTATTTCTCTGGACTTGTAGGATTTTCCAACATAATTCTGCATGTAGGGCTTCAATTGGATGTTTGTCCCACATTTTAAAGTCCAGTTTATTGAGCAGCCCCCAAACCTCACTTCCGTAAAGAGCTATTGGTAGGATTACACGGTCAAATATTTTAGTCCAAATTCTAATTGGGATGTTGATTTTGAATAATTTCATTTTTATTGCATACATTGCTCTGCAGGCTTTTTCTTTGAGTGCATTCACTGCCATATTAAAGTTTCCCGATGCAGATATGGTCAGACCAAGGTAGGTGTAATTTTGTGTGTGTTCAATTAAGGTGTTGTTCAGGGTGAATTTATATTTGTGTTTCTGACATCTGTTTTTTTTTTCGAAAATCGTGATTTTAGTTTTTTGGAAATTTACTGCCAGGGCCCAATTATGGCAATATTGCTCCAGAATATTAATGTTCTGTTGAATACCTTCTTTGGTTGGTGATAGAAGTGCCACGTCATCAGCATATAGCAGGTATTTCACCTCTGTGTCAAATAGTGTGAGTCCTGGGGCTGGAGATTGGTCCAACATGTCTGCTAATTCATTGATATAAATGTTGAAAAGATTTGGACTCAAACTGCAGCCTTGTCTCACACCTCGACATTGTGAAAAAAATTCAGTTCTTTGGTTTTTGATTTTTATTGCACACTTGTTTTCTGTGTACATACATTTTATTAAGTCATATACCTTACCACCAAGCCCACTTTGTAGAATTTTGTAGAATAGCCCTTCTTTACAAATCGAATCAAATGCTTTTTTAAAGTCAATAAAGCAAGCAAAGATTTTGCCCTCTTTTTTTTGGTGGACGTGTTTATTAATTAGTGTGTGTAAGGTGTATATATGGTCAGTAGTGCGATGGTTAGGGAGAAAGCCAATTTGACATTTACTTATTACACTTTTTTCTTGAAGAAAGGTTTGAATTCTTGAATTCAAAATGCTACAGAAAATCTTTCCCAAGTTACTGTTTACGCAAATTCCCCTGTAATTATTGGGGTCTGATTTGTCTCCACTTTAGTGGATAGGGGAGATGAACCCCTGGTTCCAGACATCAGGGAAGCAGCCAGAAGTTAAAACCATGTTGAACAATTTAAGCACAGCATTTTGCAACTCAGGTGTGCTGTTTTTCAGCATTTCATTTCTGATGTTGTCTAGACCACAAGCCTTCTTTGATTTAATAGATTTAGTTCTTGTTGTGTTATTGGGTAATCTAATGGATTTTGGTTGTTTTTAATGACTGATTCAAGGATGTTCAATTTTTCTTTAATTTCTAATTGGTTCTGTTGTAAGTCTTTTTGTGGGATGTTTTTGTATAGATTATCAAAATAAGTTTACCAAATTCCTACATCTTGTATTCTTGTAGCTTTGTTGTGCTTAAATTGTTCCACATGTCCCAGAACTGATTTTGGTCAATTGCGTTTTCAATTTCATCAAGTGTCCTGTTGGTATAATTCAATTTCTTGCGTTTCAGTGTTTGTTTATACTGTTTCAGAGTTTCAAAGTATTCATATCGTAGCTCTGGGTTGTTTTGCTGCTTATGTTTTTTGTTTGACATTTGTCTCAGGTGTTTTCTAATTGTTTTACATTCATTATCAAACCATTTGTCAGAAACATTTTGATTTTTGCTTCTGATGTTGCATTTCTTTGGTTTTCTCAAATTTGCTTTCGATGCTGCTTTTTCGAATATGCAGTTGATGTTTTGAGTAGCTGAATTGACACCATCTTTATTGTTTTGGTACCGTGAGTTATTGAAAAACTGTGTAGAGTTCATCATTTCATTTGAGTTCAATGTATCTCTCTGCACTGTTTGGAGCCCATCTATACGATTGGTTTATGTTGTAGAGTTTATTGGGCTGCTTTTTTTTTAATGAATATTGCCGGTTAATTTCTTCAGAAACACGTTGATCTGACAAGGGTGTCTGTGGTCTGACAGTGAATGCACTAATGGAAGAGGGGTCAATGTCAATGATGGCATAATCGACTACACTTGTCCCAAGAGCTGAGCAGTAAGTAAACTGACCTAAAGAGTCCCCTCTGATTAAGCATGTACAGGCCTAAGGCTCGACAGAGATGTACTAACTCCTTTAATTTTACCTTTATTTTACCAGGCAAGTCAGTTAAGAACAAATTCTTATTTTCAATGACAGCCTAGGAACAGTGGGTTAACTGCCTGTTCAGGGGCAGAACGACAGATTTGTACCTTGTCAGCTCGTTACTAGTCCAACGCTCTAACCACTAGGCTACCCTGCCGCTCCTTTCCATTTTTGTTCAGTATTTGGTCAGGACTGTTTCTATTATTTATAATAGGGCTACTGTACAAGGAGGGGTGTCCAAATATGTGGTGGTTACCTCCCGCATCAGAGTAGTCAGGCTCAGAACCTGTTCTTGAATTGAAATCTCCACAAAGAAGCACTTTACCCTGTGCCTGAAATGTAATGATTTCTATCTGGAGATTGTCATCACTGATCATCATAATATGATGAATCTGAAGGAGGAGCATAAGCTGCACATATGTAGACATCATTGTCACAATAGATTGTACCTTTGTTAAGTTTTAGCCAAATTTTTTAATTTCATCCAGTCCTGCTTATGCCAAATGATGATTCCACCTGAGTCTCGGCCCCGTTTAACATGTTCATGTTTGATTGACGGTAGTAAACTTTCTCTATAGCCTGAGGGACACTGAGTATCTATGTCTCCACGACACCATGTTTCCAGTAGGAGTATGATGTCCTGTCCCTTGATGTTTTTAATCAATTCTGGATTTGTTGTTTTATAACCAAAATGCGAAGAGTATAGGCCCTGGATATTCCAAGAGCTGATAGTTAATGATCTCATTTATAATAAGTGATATTCACTGGTTTGAGTAAAGTACATCGAAAAAAAACAAAATTAAAAATAAATGTCTCTCTCTCTCTCTGTCATTCTCTCTCTCTCTCTCTCTGTCTCTCTGTCTCTGTCTCTCTGTCTCTCTGTCTCTCTATCTCTGTCTCTCTCTATCTGTCTCTGTCTCTCTCTCTCTCTCTCTCTCTCTCTCTCTCTGTCTCTCTCTCTCTCTCTCTCTCTCTCTCTCTCTCTCTCTCTATCCCTCATCCTCATTCTTCCAGTCTTTCACTGTACGTGACGTTGTATGACTGATCATCTATTTCTGTGGAGAGGAGGGAAAGTACTGTGGTAATATTATTATAATATAATATACTGCCATAGTAAGACTAATTCTTATGATCAAAGTCTATTCAACTGAATACCTGACTCCGTTTAACATTCTACTAAAACAATGAACAATCAAGTACTATGCGTTTAGCTGACTAAGTTCGAAGATGGTGTTGAGAAGCAAATTAACTTTGTCAAATGAAAGGATTCACGTACAAGGCGTAAAGCTGAAGTTACAAGGCAATACTGACATTAATAAAGCATACTTCTAGGCATATAGATCCTCAGGTTAACTTAGAGGACAAACCATGAACAAAAAGATGCTTACTAGGCCAGAGGCGTAGAAGCTCTAGGAAATGAGAATTGATCATTCAACCTTCCTCCATGGACTGGATACAAGGTAAGAGAGAGAGAACCAAGGCATTTAATTCCATTTATAAAATGTGAGGGTGTAACCTTTTCAACCCAAAACCAACCACCATTTTTGACATTATGCTATTATCCAGAGCGACTTACAGGAGCAATTAGGGTTTAAGTGCCTTGCGACCTTTCGGGTTACTGGCCCAATGCTCTTAACTGCGAGGCTACCCGCTGCCCAGTTCTATCCGGAACCAAAAAAGGGTTCTGTCTGACCAGTCCAACAATACCAAGGTTACACTAACCTAAACACTCCAGCCCAATCTTCACAGGGTGTCACAGCATCTAAAGGATTGTAAATAAGAAACACAACACAACAAAAAAAACGTTGCAGAGTAATTCAGAGTTCACTCTGTACGGATCATACATCCATAGAGATGGCATCAGAGTTATCGTCAGTGAACAGTTACCACGGAGATCATACATCCATAGAGATAGCATCGGAGTTATCGTCAGTGAACAGTTACCATGGAGATCATACATCCATAGAGATAGCATCAGAGTTATCGTCAGTGAACAGTTACCACGGAGATCATACATCCATATAGATGGCATCAGAGTCATCCTCAGTGAACAGTTACCACGGAGATCATACATCCATAAAGATTTGCTTAGAGTTATCATCAGTCAACACATTTCAGATAGATGCTAAACATGGATGGTATAGTATTATTCTGTCACATTCAATAGTCAGTCCTCTGGACACTGTAACAGAGATATAGTCAGTCCTCTGGGTACTGTAACAGAGATATAGTCAGTCCTCTGGACACTGTAACAGAGATATAGTCAGTCCTCTGGGTACTGTAACAGAGATATAGTCAGTCCTCTGGGTACTGTAACAGAGATATAGTCAGTCCTCTGGGTACTGTAACAGAGATATAGTCAGTCCTCTGGTACACAGTGTAACAGAGATATAGTCAGTCCTCTGGGTACTGTAACAGAGATATAGTCAGTCCTCTGGACACTGTAACAGAGATATAGTCAGTCCTCTGGATACTGTAACAGAGATATAGTCAGTCCTCTGTACTGTAACAGAGATATTCAGTCAGTCCTCTGGACACTGTAACAGAGATATCAGTCCTCTGGATACTGTAACAGAGATATAGTCAGTCCTCTGGGTACTGTAACAGAGATATAGTCAGTCCTCTGGATACTGTAACTATAGTCAGTCCTCTGGACACTATAAAAGAGATATAGTCAGTCCTCTGGGTACTGTAACAGAGATATAGTCAGTCCTCTGGGTACTGTAACAGAGATATAGTCAGTCCTCTGGGTACTGTAACAGAGATATAGTCAGTCCTCTGGACACTAACAGAGATATAGTCAGTCCTCTGGGTACTGTAACAGAGATATAGTCAGTCCTCTGGACACTGTGAACAGAGATATAGAGATATAGTCAGTCCTCTGGGTACTGTAACAGAGATATAGTCAGTCCTCTCTGGATACTGTAACAGAGATATAGTCAGTCCTCTGGGTACTGTAACAGAGATATAGTCAGTCCTCTGGGTACTGTAACAGAGATATAGTCAGTCCTCTGGGTACTGTAACAGAGATATAGTCAGTCCTCTAGATACTGTAACAGAGATATAGTCAGTCCTCTGGGTACTGTAACAGAGATATAGTCAGTCCTCTGGATACTGTAACAGAGATATAGTCAGTCCTCTGGGTACTGTAACAGAGATATAGTCAGTCCGCTGGATACTGTAACAGAGACACATTCAATAGTCAGTCCTCTGGATACTGTAACAGAGATATAGTCAGTCCTCTGGGTAATGTAACAGAGATATAGTCAGTCCTCTGGGTACTGTAACAGAGATATAGTCAGTCCTCTGGATACTGTAACAGAGATATAGTCAGTCCTCTGGACACTGTAACAGAGATATAGTCAGTCCTCTGGGTACTGTAACAGAGATATAGTCAGTCCTCTGGGTACTGTAACAGAGATATAGTCAGTCCTCTGGATACTGTAACAGAGACACATTCAATAGTCAGTCCTCTGGGTACTGTAACAGAGATATAGTCAGTCCTCTGGATACTGTAACAGAGACACATTCAATAGTCAGTCCTCTCGGTACTGTAACAGAGACATTGTGGCCCCTCAGAGGGGGAAGGACATACTACACTAAGGCATTGTCTTGTGCCATTTTACTTTCTTTTTTTATTGAACCTTTATTTAACTAGGCAAGTCAGTTAAGAACAAATTCTTACTTGCAATGACGGCCTAGGAACAGTGGGTTAACTGCCTTGTTCAGGGGCAGAACTACAGATTTTGACCTTGTCAGCTCGGGGAGTCAATCCAGCAACCTTTCGTTTACTGGCCCAACACTCTAACCACTAGACTACCTGCCATGTTGGCCGGAGGTGACAGAGAGGACATATATTAGTGCCGAGCCTACAGACTGTTGAATATTCAGGAGTCCTGATGGGTCCTGCTTTGTGATTGGTCAGGAGAGACATTTGGCCTGGGATGTTTTTAATGATGTAATTATGCACACTCTAGAATGCCCTTCAACCCAATCGGAAATGAGTATTCAACAATGGCTTTATAAAAGGTGTGTAATATGTAAGTTATTTCTGTGTTGTAACAGCAGTGCCAGTGGCTCCAGTCAACGTATCGGTAAGTCAGCTGAGATCAGACTCCGCCCTCATCATCTGGAGTGTACCACAGGGAGACATTGTCATCGGATACGTCATCTCACAACAGGTAGGAGATAATACAGAAAGATATATATATATAGGTCAAAAAAACAATTCTCTCACTATTTTCTCAATTGTAGAATAATAGTGAAGACATCAAAACTATGAAATAACACACATGGAATCATGTAGTAACCATTCAATCAACGTGCTGTACAGAAACCCAGCCTAAAACCCCCAAACAGCAAGCAATGCAGGTGTAGAAGCACGGTGGCTAGGAAAAACTCCCTAGGAAGGCCAGAACCTAGGAAGAAACCTAGAGAGGAACCAGGCTATTAGGGGTTGGCCAGCCCTCTTCTGGCTGTGCCGGGTGGAGATTATAACAGAACATGGCCAAGATGTTCAAATGTTCATAAATGACCAGCATGGTCAAATAATTGGTCTGTGACAGGTAGCACGTCCAGTGAACAGGTCAGGGTTCCATAGCCGCAGGCAGAACAGTTGAAACTGGAGCAGCAGCACGGCCAGGTGGACTGGGGACAGCAAGGAGTCATCAGGCCAGGTAGTCCTGAGGCATGGTCCTAGGGCTCAGGTCCTCCGAGGGAAAGAAAGAAAGAATTAGAGAGAGCATACATAAATTCATACAGGACACTGGATAAGACAGGAGAAGTACTCCAGATATAACAGACTGAACCTAGCCCCCTGACACATAAACTACTGCAGCATAAATACTGGAGGCTGAGACAGGAGGGGTCGGGAGACACTGTGGCCCCATCCGATGATACCCCCAGACAGGGCCAAACAGGCAGGATATAAGCCCACCCATTTTGCCAAAGCACAGCCCCCACACCATTAGAGGGATATCTTCAACCACCAACTTACAATCCTGAGACAAGGCCGAGTATAGCCCACAAAGATCTCCGTCACGGCACAACCCAAGGGAAGGCATGGAAGAGCACCAGTAAGCCAGTGACTCAGCCCCTGTAATACGGTTAGAGGCAGAGAATCCCAGTGGAGAGAGGGGAACAGGCCAGGCAGAGACAGCAAGGGCAGTTCGTTGCTCCAGTACCTTTCCGTTCAGCTTCACACTCCTGGGCCAGACTACACTCAATCATATGACTCACTGAAGAGATGAGTCTTCAATAAAGACTGAGACCGAGTCTGCGTCTCTGACATGGATAGGCAGACCATTCCATGAAAATGGAGCTCTATAGGAGAAAGCCCTGCCTCCAGCTGTTTGCTTAGAAACCATAGAAACAGTAAGGAGACCTGCGTCTTGTGACCGTAGTGTACGTGTAGGTATTTACAGCAGGACCAAATCAGAGAGAGAGGTAGGAGCAAGCCCATGTAATGCTTTGAGGGTTAGCAGTAAAACCTTGAAATCAGCCCTTGCCTTGACAGGAAGCCAGTGTAGGGAGGCTAGCAGCCGTATTTAGCACTAACTGAAGTTTATTTAGTGCTTTATCCGTGTAGCCGGGAAGTTGAGCATTGCAGTAGTCTAACCTAGAAGTGACAAAAGCATAGATACATTTTTCTGCGTCATTTTTGGACAGAAGGTTTCAGATTTTTGCAATGTTTTGTAGATTGAAAAAAGCTGTCCTTGATAGGTTCGTGAAAAGAGAGATCAGGGTCCAGAGTAACGCCGAGGTCCTTCACAGTTTTATTTGAGACGACTGTACAACCATCAATATTAATTGTCAGATCCAACAGAAGATCTCTATGTTTCTTGGGACCTAGAACTAGCATCTCTATTTTGTCTGAGTTTAAAAGTAGAACATTTGCCGCCATCCACTTCCTTATGTCCGAAACACAGGCTTCCAGGGAGGGTAATTTTGGGGCTTCACCATGTTTCATCGAAATGTACAGCTGTGTGTCATCCGCATAGCAGTGAAAGTTAACATTATGTTTCCGAATGACATCACCAAGAGGTAAAATATATAGAGAAAACAATAGTGGGGAACACCGAAATGTACAGTTGATTTGTCAGTGGACAAACCATCCAAAGAGACAAACATATCTTTCCGACAGATAAGATCTTAACCAGGCCAGAACTTGTCCGTGTTGATCAGTTTGGGTTTCCAATCTCTCCAAAAGAATGTGGTGATCGATGGTATCAAAAGCAGCACTAAGGTCTAGGAGAACGAGGATAGATGCAGAGCCTCGGTCTGACGTCATTAAAAGGTAATTACCACCTTCACAAGTGCAGTCTCAGTGCTATGATGGGGTCTAAAACCAGACTGAAGCATTCAGGAAGGCAGTGAGTTGCCGCGCAACAGCTTTTTCAAAGATTTTTGAGAAGAATGGGAGATTTTAAACAGTTTTTAAAATGTTTCTGGGTCAAGGTTTGGCTTTTTCAAGAGAGGCTTTATTACTGCCACTTTAAGTGAGTTTGGTAAACATCCGGTGGATAGAGAGACGTTTACTTTGTTCAACATAGGAGGGCCAAGCACAGGAAGCAGCTCTTTCAGTAGTTTAGTTTGAATAGGGTCCAGTATGCAGCTTGAAGGTTTGAGGCCATGATTATTTTCATAATTGTGTCAAGAGATGTAGTACTAAAACACTTGAGTGTCTCCATTGATCCTAGGTACTGGCAGAGTTGTGCAGACTCAGGACAACTGAGCTTTGGAGGAATACGCAGATTTAAAGAGATGTCCATAATTTGATTTCTAATGATCATTATGTCTTCCTCAAAGAAGTTCTTGAATGTATCACTGTTGAAGTGAAAGCCATCCTCTCTTGGGGAATGCTGCTTTTTTAGTTAGCTTTGCCACAGTATCAAAAAGAAAAACAAATGTAAAACAAATATATATAATAAATATTTTTGAGATTTGAGATTTTTTCAAATGGCCACCCTTTGCCTTGATGACAGCTTTGCACACGCTTGACATTCTCTCAACCAGCTTCACTTGGAATGCTTTCCCAACAATGTATGCTGAGCACTTGTTGGCTGCTTTTCTTTCACTCTGCGGTCCGACTCATTCCAAACCATCTCAATTTGGTTGAGGTTTGTGGAGGCCAGGTCATCTGATGCAGCACTCCATCACTACCCGTCTTGGTAAAATAGCCCTTACACAGCCTAGAGGTGTGTTGTGTCAATGTCTTGTTGAAAAACAAATGATAGTCCCACTAAGCCCAAACCAGATGGGACAGCGTATCGCTGCAGAAAGCTGTGGTAACCATGCTGTTTAAGTGTGCCTTGAATTTGGAGCAAATCATAGACAGTATCACCAGCAAAGCACCCCCCACAACATCACACCACCTCCTCCATGCTTCACGGTGGGAAATACACATGCAGAGATCATCTGTTCACCCACACCGCGTCTCACAAAGACACAGCGGTTGGAACTAATTTGGACTTCAGACCAAAGGACAAATTTCCACCAGTCTAATGTCCATTGCTCGTGTTTCTTGGCCCAAGCAAGTCTTTTCTTATTATTGGTGTCCTTTAGTAGTGGTTTCTTTGCAGCAATTTGACAATGAAAGCCTGATTCACGCAGTCTCCTCTGAACAGTTTATGTTGAGATCTGTCTGTTATCTGAACTCTGTGAAGCATTTATTTGGGCTGAGGCTCTAATGAACTTTTCTTCTGCAACAGAGGTAACTCTGGGTCTTCCTTTCCTGTGGTGGTCCTCATGAGAGACATGTTCATCACAGCGTTTGATGGTTTTTGTGACTGCACTTGAAGAAACTTTCAGTTCTTGACATTTTCTGTATTGACTGACCTTTCATGTTATGATGGACTGTCGTTTCTCTTCGCTTATTTGAGCTGTTCTTGCCGTAATATGGACTTGGTATTTTACCAAATAGGGCTATCTTCTGTATATCACCCCTACCTTGTCACAACACAACTGATTGGTTCAAACACATTAAGAAGGAAATCAATTCCACAAATGAACTTTTAACAAGGCACGCCTGTTAATTGAAATGCATTCCAGGTGCCTACCTCATGAAGCTGGTTGAGAGAATGCCAAGAGTGTGCAAAGCTGTCATCAAGGAAAAGGGTGGCTACTGTGAAAAATCTCAAATGTAACACTTTTTTGGTTACTACATGATTCCATATGTGTTATTTTAAAGTTTTGACATCTTCACTATTATTAGTAAAAAATAAAGAAAAACCCTTGAATGAGTTGGTGTTTCCAAACTTCTGACTGGTACTGTGTGTGTGTGTGTGTGTGTGTGTGTGTGTGTGTGTGTGTGTGTGTGTGTGTGTGTGTGTGTGTGTGTGTGTGTGTGTGTGTGTGTGTGTGTGTGTGTGTGTGTGTGTGTGTGTGTAGAGGCAGGACGGGCTGATGCAGCGCTCCATTCGGGAGGTGAACTCGTCAAGTCGAGCGTGTGTGTTGTGGGACCTGGATGAAGACACACACTACAGCGTACAGGTACAGGTTAGAGTTCAGGGGTAGAGGTAGAGGTCAGGGGGTAGAGGTGTAGGTCAGGGGTTAGAGGTCAGGGGGTACAGGTGGAGGTCAGGGGTAGAGGTAGAGATCAGGGGTAGATGTAGAGGTCAGGGGTTAGAGGTCAGGGGGTAGAGGTGGAGGTCAGGGGTTAGAGGTCAGGGGGTAGAGGTAGAGGTCAGGGAATAGAGGTCAGGGGTAGAGGTAGAGGTCAACACAATGCCACAGATGTCTCAAGTTTTGAGGAAGCGTGCAATTGGCATTCTGACTGCAGGAATGTTCACCGGAGCCGTTGCCAGAGAATCTAAACAACAACAAACAGCAGGGACTGCCTCAAGTCCGGGACAATCCAGCGGTCTCAGCCACATGGGCTAACCTGTGTTCAAGGAGTCAAGGAAACCTTGCTATCTTAATAGCTAGTTAGCAGCTAGGCTAGCTGCTATGCCCAGCAGCTCTTTAGAATCTTGGTCAGCAGGATCCCTGGACAGATAGTAATGGTCTCAGCACCTGATGCTAACCACATCATGGGATCCAAAATTCAAAAAATGTAGCTAGTAACCAAACTTTTTCAATAGAACACTTTTTCAGAGACTTTTCAAAAAAACAAACCGAGTTCTCCCTCATTCCTGCATTCAACACGTGAGGGGGTTGCAGGTTTGATTGTGTTTTATATCTTAGGTCCAGTCCATAGGTCTTCAGGGAGACAGCCAGCCCAGTCACACTGTCCACTTCAGGACCCTGGAGAAGACTGATCACTACCCTATAGGAAGCATAGACGGTAGACACACACATACAAACATAAACATACACACACACGTGCACGCACACACACGTGCATGCATATACAAACAGTAACTTTTCCCACTCTACCCTAGATGACCCGACCATGGAAGGGATGGATCTGACACCTAACCTGCAGACTGGAGAACTACTCATCGTCACCACTGTACTGCTACTCTGGGCCGGTTGGTCTCTCTCTCTCTCTCTCTGTGTGTGTGTGTGTGTGTGTGTGTGTGTGTGTGTGTGTGTGTGTGTGTGTGTGTGTGTGTGTTACAACACAGAATTAGATAAAACATTATTACACACTATTATATTATATACAGTGGGGCAAAAAGGTATTTAGTCAGCCACAAATTGTGCAAGTTCTCCCACTTAAAAAGATGAGAGGGGCCTGTAATTTTCATCATTGGTTCACTTCAACTATGACAGACAAAATGAGAAGATAAAAAATCCAGAAAATCACATTGTAGAATTTTTTATGAATTTATTTGCAAATTATGGTGGAAAATAAGTATTTGGTCACCTACAAACAAGCAAGATTTCTGGCTCTCACAGACTTGTAACTTCTTCTGTAAGAGGCTCCTCTTGTCCTCCACTCGTTACCTGTATTAATGGCACCTGTTTGAACTTGTTACCAGTATAAAAGACACCTGTCCACAACCTCAAACAGTCACAGTCCAAACTCCACTATGGCCAAGACCAAAGAGATGTCAAAGGACACCAGAAACAAAATTGTAGACCTGCACCAGGCTGGGAAGACTGAATCTGCAATAGGTAAGCAGCTTGGTTTGAAGAAATCAACTGTGGGAGCAATTATTAAGAAATGGAAGACATACAAGACCACTGATAATCTCCCTCGATCTGGGGCTCCACGCAAGATCTCACACCGTGGGGTCAAAATGATCACAAGAACGGTGAGCAAAAATCCCAGAACCACACGGAGGGACCTAGTGAATGAACTGCAGAGAGCTGGGACCAAAGTAACAAAGCCTACCATCAGTAACACACCATGCCGCCAGGGACTCAAATCCTGCAGTGCCAGAAGTGTCCCCCTGCTTCAGCCAGTACATGTCCAGGACGTTTGAAGTTTGCTAGAGAGCATTTGGATGATCCAGAAGAAGATTGGGAGAATGTCATATGGTCGGATGAAACCAAAATAGAATGTTTTGGTAAAAACTCAACTTGTCGTGTTTGGAGGACAAAGAATGCTGAGTTGCATCCAAAGAACACCATACCTACTGTGAAGCATGGGGGTTGAAACATCGTGCTTTGGGGCTGTTTTTCTGCAAAGGGACCAGGACGACTGATCCGTGTAAAGGAAAGAATGAATTGGGCCATGTATCGTGAGATTTTGAGTGAAAACCTCCTTCCATCAGCAAGGACATTGAAGATGAAACGTGGCTGGGTCTTTCAGCATGACAATGATCCCAAACACACCGCCCGGGCAACGAAGGAGTGGCTTCGTAAGAAGCATTTCAAGGTCCTGGAGTGACCTAGCCAGTCTCCAGATCTAGAACCCCATAGAAAATCTTTGGAGGGAGTTGAAAGTCTGTGTTGCCCAGCAACTGCCCCAAAACATCACTACTACAGAGGATATCTGCATGGAGGAATGGGCCAAAATACCAGCAACAGTGTGTGAAAACCTTGTGAAGACTTACAGAAAACGTTTGACCCCTGTCATTGCCAACAAAGGGTATATAACAAAGTATTGAGATAAACTTTTGACCAAATACTTATTTTCCACCATAATTTACAAATAAATTCATTAAAAATCTTACAATGTGATTTTCTGGATTTTTCTTTCTCATCTTGTCTGTTACAGTTGAAGTGTACCTATGATGAAAATTACAGGCCTCTCTCATCTTTTTAAGTGGGAGAACTTGCACAATTGGTGGCTGACTAAATACTTTTTTGCCCCACTGTATCTATTGTTACAACCCGCTGTCCTCTGTCTCCTCTCTGTTCTGTCTTCAACCTCTTGTCCTCTGTCTCCTCTCTGTTCTGTCTTCAACCCCCTGTCCTCTGTCTCATCTCTGTTCTGTCTTCAACCCCCTGTCCTCTCTCCTCTCCAGCGGTAATAGCTCTGTTCTGTCGTCAGTATGACATCATCAAGGACAATGACTACAAGGACAAACCCAAACGCCCCTCTGTTCGGACCGAACCATCTTACTACAGCACCAGCGTCTCGGCTCAGAGCACGCCACTCTACTACAACGGGGGGGTGCAAGGCAGCAAGGTGATAAACAAAGTTTTCATCTACAACGATGTGTTTGTGTCATCAGTGTAGAACTCAACTCTTCTCTCTGTCAGTTCCACAGGACCTCCTCTTCCTCTTCCATCATCAGAGTGTGACAGGATCTCCTCCTCCTCCATCATCAGACTGTGACAGAACCTCCTCCTCCTCCTCCTCTTCCATCATCAGAGTGTGACAGGATCTCCTCCTCCTCCTCCATCATCAGTCTGTGACAGGATCTCCTCCTCCTCTTCCTCCATCATCAGTCTGTGACAAAGCCTCCTCCTCCTCTTCCTCCATCATCAGTCTGTGACAGGATCTCCTCCTCCTCTTCCTCCATCATCAGTCTGTGACAAAGCCTCCTCCTCCTCTTCCTCCATCATCAGTCTGTGACAGGACCTCCTCCTCCTCTTCCTCCATCATCAGTCTGTGACAGGACCTCCTCCTCCTTCCTCCATTCCTCCATCATCAGTCTGTGACAGGATCTCCTCCTCCTCTTCCTCCATCATCAGTCTGTGACAGGATCTCCTCCTCCTCTTCCATCATCAGTCTGTGACAGGATCTCCTCCATCAGTCCTCTTCCTCCATCATCAGTCTGTGACAGGACCTCCTCCTCCTCTTCCTCCATCATCAGTCTGTGACAGGACCTCCTCCTCCTCTTCCTCCATCATCAGACTGTGACAAAGCCTCCTCCTCCTCTTCCTCCATCATCAGTCTGTGACAGGATCTCCTCCTCCTCTTCCTCCATCATCAGTCTGTGACAGGACCTCCTCCTCCTCTTCCTCCATCATCAGTCTGTGACAGGACCTCCTCCTCCTCTTCCTCCATCATCAGTCTGTGACAAAGCCTCCTCCTCCTCTTCCTCCATCATCAGTCTGTGACAGGACCTCCTCCTCCTCTTCCTCCATCATCAGTCTGTGACAGGACCTCCTCCTCCTCTTCCTCCATCATCAGTCTGTGACAGGACCTCCTCCTCCTCCTCCTCCATCATCAGACTGTGACAGGACCTCCTCCTCCTCCTCCTCCATCATCAGACTGTGACAGGACCTCCTCCTCCTCCATCATCAGACTGTGACAGGACCTCCTCCTCCTCTTCCTCCATCATCAGTCTGTGACAGGACCTCCTCCTCTTCCTCCATCATCAGACTGTGACAGAACCTCCTCCTCCTCCATCATCAGACTGTGACAAAGCCTCCTCCTCCTCTTCCTCCATCATCAGTCTGTGACAGGACCTCCTCCTCCTCCATCATCAGACTGTGACAGGACCTCCTCCTCCTCCATCATCAGACTGTGACAGGACCTCCTCCTCCTCCATCATCAGACTGTGACAGAACCTCCTCCTCCTCCATCATCAGACTGTGACAGGATCTCCTCCTCCTCCATCATCAGACTGTGACAGGATCTCCTCCTCCTCCATCATCAGACTGTGACAGGACCTCCTCCTCCTCCATCATCAGACTGTGACAAAGCCTCCTCCTCCTCTTCCTCCATCATCAGTCTGTGACAGGACCTCCTCCTCCTCCTCCTCCATCATCAGTCTGTGACAGGACCTCCTCCTCTTCCTCCTCCATCATCAGAGTGTGACAGGACCTCCTCCTCTTCCTCCATCATCAGACTGTGACAGAACCTCCTCCTCTTCCTCCATCATCAGACTGTGACAGAACCTCCTCCTCTTCCTCCATCAGAGTGTGACAACAGGAAGTGACACAAGCATAAAGGAAGTGACACAAGCATAACGGAAGTAACACAAGCATAAAGGAAGTGACACAAGCATAAAGGAAGTGACACAACTGTACAGTAAGTGTCTTAGATGACTTGAGTACATGTCCGATCAAGAGCCCAGTTCCCTTTCTCAGTTCAGTGGCTGAAACCATCCCTCTACTATTCAGAACGGAGTATTTGACAAAGGGAATCTTGACATTGTCACAGCAATACCACAGTACCGCAAACATGTTTAAAAGGAACAAGAGAGGAAGCAGCAAGGGGAAGACCTTCTGACAGAAAGGGACAGGCAGTGAACTACTTCTCCCCAGTTAGTGGACTACTTCTCCCCAGTTAGTGGACTACTTCTCCCCAGTTAGTGGACTACTTCTCCCCAGTTAGTGAACTACTTCTCCCCAGCTACTGGACTACTTCTCCCCAGTTAGTGAACTACTTCTCCCCAGCTAGTGGACTACTTCTCCCCAGCTGGTGGACTACTTCTCCCCAGCTAGTGGACTACTTCTCCCCAGTTAGTGGACTACTTCTCCCCAGTTAGTGGACTACTTCTCCCCAGCTGGTGGACTACTTCTCCCCAGTTAGTGAACTACTTCTCCCCAGTTAGTGGACTACTTCTCCCCAGCTAGTGGACTACTTCTCCCCAGCTGGTGGACTACTTCTCCCCAGTTAGTGAACTACTTCTCCCCAGTTAGTGGACTACTTCTCCCCAGCTGGTGGACTACTTCTCCCCAGTTAGTGGACTACTTCTCCCCAGTTAGTGAACTACTTCTCCCCAGCTAGTGGACTACTTCTCCCCAGCTGGTGGACTACTTCTCCCCAGTTAGTGAACTACTTCTCCCCAGCTAGTGGACTACTTCTCCCCAGCTGGTGGACTACTTCTCCCCAGTTAGTGGACTACTTCTCCCCAGTTAGTGGACTACTTCTCCCCAGCTGGTGGACTACTTCTCCCCAGTTAGTGAACTACTTCTGACCAAAGCCACCTGGACTGGACCAGTTTGGGAAGAACTGCTCTAAGGGCACCTGGATGAAAGGTCACACGTACAATTTGACAAGCTGGACAACAAAGATTCAAACATGACCGTTTTCTCCTTCTCCTTTAAGCAACGCAACTCTTTAGTCATTCCTGGGTGTTCCACTGTGGATGAAACTGTTCTACCTCCCCGTGATGTTAGGAAAACTAAGTTACAGATACATCGACCCTAACAACAGACACACAGACCCCAACAACAGACACCCTGACCCTAACAACAGACACACAGACCCTAACAACAGACACACAGACCCTAACAATAGATGCACAGACTCTAACAATAGACACACAGACTCTAACAACAGACACACAGACCCCAACAACAGACACCCTGACCCTAACAACAGACACACAGACCCTAACAATAGATGCACAGACCCTAACAACAGACACACAGACCCCAACACACAGAACAATAGACACACAGACTCTAACAACAGACACACAGACCCCAACAACAGACACCCTGACCCTAACAACAGACACACAGACCCTAACAATAGATGCACAGACTCTAACAATAGACACACAGACCCTAACAATAGACACACACTCTAACAATAGACACACAGACCCCAGCAACAGACACCCTGACTCTAACAACAGACACGCAGACCCTAACAACAGACACACAGACCCCCATACCCTGACACTGCTGTATAGAGACATTGTAACTAACAGACATCCTGCTGTATAGAGACATTATAACTAACAACAGATAGACATCCTGCTGTATAGAGACAATATAACTAACAACAGATAGACATCCTGCTGTATAGAGACAATATAACTAACAACAGACAGACATCCTACTGTACCTAACTAACAGGTGAATGCCCTGTACCATTGTAGAGACACTGTTAAACTGTGGACATTACCTGTGTAAAGTCACCCCCAGACATGTAGGTGACTAACTAATGCAGGGCTAGGCAACCCTGGTCCTGGCAACCCTGGCCCTGTAGATGCATTTTTTAAATTTATTTTACTAGGCAAGTCAGTTAAGAACAAATTCTTATTTTTAACAACAGCCTAGAAACGGTGGGTTAACTGCCTATTCAGGGGCAGAACGACAGATTTGTACCTTGTCAGCTCGGGGATTCAACCTTGCAACCTTTCGGTTACTAGTCCAACGCTCTAACCACTAGGCTACCCTGCCGCCTCTACACTCTAACCACTAGGCTACCCTGCCGCCTCTACACTCTAACCACTAGGCTACCCTGCCTCCTCTACACTCTAACCACTAGGCTACCCTGCCGCCTCTACACTCTAACCACTAGGCTACCCTGCCGCCTCTACACTCTAACCACTAGGCTACCCTGCCGCCCCTGCATATGCTTCAGGCTTTTTGTTTTGCTTTTTTATTAGGCCTTGGAATTCAGCCAATCACTGATAGTGATCAATTAGCTCAGTAGGTAAGGTGATTAGTCGAGGTTGGAACTAAAGTCCATGTACATTTTCACTCCTGGGTTACCAGGGTTACCAGGGTTACCTGGGTTACCAGGGTTACCAGGGTTACCAGGCCCCGAACTAACACAATGTGTTCTTATATATAATTATATTTTACAGTATGTAGATAGTCTGTAGATACAGAATCAACAATTGAAATATAGTATATGTTAAAATGTGAATAGTTATTAGAACTGTATAATACACAACTACACGTGTGTTGACATCTCCTTATGTTAAAACATAGTTCATAACCATGAATAAATCTAAAAAGATTGGTGGGTATTTTTTGTTGTTGTCTCAAATGACCTGGGTTATTTATCCCAAACATTGTTTAGCCAGGCTAAATACTTGTCAGAAAGTGTTAGAACACATTGATACACTGCCTGCGTATGACATCACATCATCATGACATATCAGCTTACATCTTATCTGCTGTTCTCTTATCTGTCCGTACCTGAAAGAACAGCAGAAGACGAGAGACAGAGGAGGGGATAGAACACAGAGCGCAAACTTTGGTTGACCTTACTTGCAGTAATTGAGGACTTTGGTTGGCGTTACTTGTAGTAATTGAGGACTTTCGTTGGCGTTACTTGTAGTAATTGAGGACTTTGGTTGGCGTTACTTGTAGTAATTGAGGACTTTGGTGGACGTTACTTGTAGTGATTGAGGCCTTTGGTGGAACTTACTTGTAGTGATTAAGGACTTTGGTTGACGTTACTTGTAGTGATTAATGACTTTGGTGGACCTTACTTGTAGTGATTAAGGACTTTGGTTTACGTAACTTGTAGTGATTGAGGCCTTTGGTGGACCTTACTTGTAGTAATTGAGGCCTTTGGTGGGCCTTACTTGGCATCCTCGGCTCCGGTCCAGAGAGAAACACACAGGAATAGTGTCATCACAGACACACAGACACAGCAACACAGTAACACTATAACACTGTCTCTTTGTTGTTAGCCATGGTCGGGAACAGCAGACTGGGATGAATTCTTTCACTTTCCCTTTGCCATCAAGATAAACCCCCTCATCTTGATAGTACAGACACTGGCCATAGGTTAAACTCCTCCACCACCAACTACTCCCGTGTAAAAAAATATATACTATTTGATTGTAGTCACATTATAAAGACAAATGTTGATAAAATTCAAATGTAACTGACATTAACGTTTGTCTAGCTCTAGCTAGAAACGGTGGGTTAACAAACAAACTGATAAATCATGTTTCAGATTGACAACGAGGGCTAGGCTAATTGGTTTACTGGGGCCAAGCTTCCTGCCATCCAGGACCTCTATACCAAAGACTCCAGTAACGCTAGACTGTTCTCTCTGCTATCGGCAAGCAGTACCGGAGCACCAAGTCTAGGTACATAAGGCTCCTTAATAGCTTCTACCCCCAAGCCATAAGACTGCTGAACAGTTAATCAAATGGCTTCCCGGGTTACTTGCATTGAACCCCCCTTTTTACGCTGCTGCTACTCGCTGTTTATTATCGGTGCATAGACACTTTACCCTTACCTGTACATGTTACCTCAATCACCTCGACTAACCTGTACCCCCACACATTGACTCGGTAAGTAATTAAGGAAGCATTCACTGAATACCTGCTGTATTCGGCGTTATGCCTAATCTCGTCTCCAGGCTCAATTGCTAACGCATATAGACAGTTGACAGGGAGAGAGAGAGCCGGGTGGTGGACGACATTATCCCATACCTATATGTTGTCCCAAGGACATCATAGGTCCTATGTGTCCAAGGAACATCAACCTGGTACTGGGTAAACGAGCGTTTCCCAAACTCGGTCCTGGGTCCCCGTCTGGGTGCATGTTTTGGTTTTTACCACAGCTGATTCAAATATTAGGTTTTAAAAACTGGGTCAGGGACAGGTTAAACATTTCAGTTACTTGCCAGTTGGTCAGTGCATGATCTGAGTACAGGTCCTGGTAATCCTGCTGGCCTTGTGAATGTTGACCTTTTTAAAGGTCTTACTCACATTGGCTATGGAGAGCGTGATCACACAGTCGTCCAGAACAGCGGGTGCTCTCATGCATGCTTCAGTGTTGCTTGCCTCAAAGCGACATAGAAGTAATTTAGCTGGTCTGGTAGGATCATGTCACTGGGAAGCTCGCGGCTGAGCTTCCCTTTGAAGTCTGTAATAGTTTGCCATCCATACCACATCCGACGAGCGTCAGAGCTGGTGTCCTGTATTGCCACTTTGCCTGTTTGATGGTTCATTGGAGGGCATAGCGGGATTTCTCAAAAGCTTCTGGATTAGAGTCCAGCTCCTTGAAAGCAGCAGCTCTACCCTTTAGCTCAGTGCAGATGTTGCCAGATCCATGGCTTCTGGTGGGGGTATGTAGGTATGGTCACTGTGGGGATGACTTCATCGATGCACCTGTTAATGAAGCTGGTGACTGAGGTGGTGTACTCCTCAATGCCAGAGGAAGAATCCCGGAACATATTCCAGTCTGTGCTAGCAAAACAGTCTTATAGCTTACCATATGCGTTATCTGACCACTTCCGTATTGACCGAGTCAGTGGTACTTCCTGTTTTAGTTTTTTTGCTTGTAAGCAGGAATCAGGAGGATAGAATTGTGGTCAGATTTGCCAAATGGAGGGCGAGAGAGAGCCTTTTATGCATCTCTGTGTGTGGAGTAAAGGTGATACACTGTATTACCTCACGCTTCACCTCTCCATTCACTGAACCTTCTTCCAGCCGGGACAATGGCAACAATAGACGAAACAAGATAGACACAAAGAACTTCATAATTATCAGCTAGATATATGAAACATAAAAATAAAATGTGATTTATTTGAACAGCT
The DNA here is from genome assembly GCF_036934945.1 of Oncorhynchus masou masou. Taxonomy (NCBI): domain Eukaryota; kingdom Metazoa; phylum Chordata; class Actinopteri; order Salmoniformes; family Salmonidae; genus Oncorhynchus; species Oncorhynchus masou. Next base: position 52,278,390 of record NC_088232.1, read on the forward strand.
GCTAAGAAAAGCACATGTAGTTATTACTCTTCAAGTTAAAACCGATTGAAATACTTAGTTTGGTGAGAAACACAACACCAAGGTACCTGATGACCCCTGTTATCTGGAAGCTGTTGCCACTATCTGTCTGGAACCTGTTGCCGTTGTCTGTCTGGAACCTGTTGCCGCTGTTACAGCCTTGAGCGATTACAGCCTTGAGTCTTCTTGGGTATGACTCTACAAGCTTGGCACACCTGTATTTGGGGAGTTACTCCCATTCTTCTCTGCAAATCCTTTCGAGCTTTGTCAGGTTGGATGGGGAGCGTTGCTGCATAGCTGTTTTCAGGTCTCTCCAGAGATGTTCGTTTGGGTTCAAGTCCGGGCTCTGGCTGGGCCACTCAAGGACATTCAGAGACTTGTCCCGAAGCCACACCTGGGTTGACTTGGCTGTGTGATTAGGGTCATGTGCTCTGGAGCAGGTTTTCATCAAGGATCTCTCTGTACTTTACTCCGTTCATATTTCCCTCGATCCTGACTAGTCTCCCATTCCCTGCTGCTGAAAAACATCTCCACAGCATGATGCTGCTAACACCATGCTTCACCTTAGGGATGATGCCATGTTTCCTCCAGACGTAGTGCTTGGCAGTCAGGCCAAAGAGTTCAATCTCGGTTTCATCACACAAGAGAATCTTGTTTCTCATGGTCTGAGAGTCCTTTAGGTCCCTTTTGGCAAACTCCAAGCGGGCTGTCATGTGCATTTTACAGAGGAGTGGCTTTCGTCTGGCCACTCTACCATAAAGGCCTGATTGGTGGAGCGCTGCAGAGATGGTTGTCCTTCTGGAAGGTTCTCCCATCTCCACAGAGGAACTCTGGAGCTTTGTCAGTGACCATCGGGATCTTTGTCACCTCCCTGACCAAAGCCCCCATCCCCAGATTGCTCAGTTTGGCCGGGCGGACAGCTCTAGGAAGAGTCTGGGTGGTTCCCAACTTTTTCCATTTAAGAATGATGACGAACATTGTTGTCCTGGGGATCTAATACATACATAATCCTGTCTCAGAGCTCTACGGACAATTCCTTTGACCTCATTGCTTGGTTTTTCCTCTGACATGCACTGTCAACTGTGGGACCTTATATAGGCAAGTGTGTGCCATTCCAAATCATGTCCAATCAATTGAATGTACCACGGGTGGACTCCCATCAAGTTGAAGAAACATCTCAAAGATGATCAATGGAAACAGGATGCACCTGAACTCAATTTCGAGTCTCATAGCAAAATTTTATAGCTATTTTGTGTAGATTGATGAAGATTTATTTTATTTTTTAAATGTATTTTAGAATAAGGCTGTTACTTAACAAAATGTGGAAAAAGTCAAGGGGTCTTAATACTTTTCCGAATGCACTGTGTGTCTTTCTGGAACATGTGTCTGTGTGTATCTGTGTGTCTGTCTGGAACCTATCATGGTGATGTAATTTCTTGAAAAAAACTTCTGGTCTCAACACATTGTTATTGGATTTTCAACACTGCAGAACCAAATAAAGAGGTCACCCCGGGATCTTAAACACAACCAATTTTTTAATAAGTAATATGATATCAAACAAAGTGCAATATTTGTGACATATGACACGAAATGCATGACGTAGTACACAATTTGATGACGTAGTACACAATTTGATGACGTAGTACACAATTTGATGACGTGGTACACAAAAAATACTACACCAGAAGCAAGGCTCTTCAGAGGGTGACACGTGCAGCTGAACGCACCAATGGGTTCTCACTGCCTGCCCTACAGGACACCTACAACACCAGGTGTCTCAGGAAGGCCAAGAAGAACATCAGGGACCCCCAGCCACCCAAACTGGTGCGTGATGGCCAAAAACTGAAAGACTGGCCAGTAGTTTTTACTCTCAGGCTGCTGAATAGCCACCACTCGTCAGCTAACGAGTCAGCTATTAAGTTCATCTGCGTGTCTCTCACAAGGCAGAAGCATAGACTTATAGTTAGGTAAAACAATCACCAGACAAACCCCCACTGAGGGGGACAATGATGTATATGAACACATATTTGGATGAGGAGGAGCAGCCCATACTTCCCGTAGACAGTCGGTGGAAAACAGCTTAATTTCATGTGATTCTTTATAGGTTGTTACCATTTGGCTGCTCTAGTAGTACCCTATATGAAATCCCTTATCTAATGTTCCAATCATAGTTACCCCACTCTCTCTCTCTCTCTCTCTCTCTCTCTCTCTCTCTCTCTCTCTCTCTCTCTCTCTCTCTCTTAGAGAGTAACTCCACCTGGTGGTAAAATCCAGTGTCAGGTGAATATATATGTAATTTACAGAGGCCTGTACAGTAACAGGTCAGAGGAAATTGTTATTACTTATATGCATTATTAGGAGTTTAACGTCACCGTTTATGATGTGTGCTGTATGAGGCCTATTCGCATGCGCAATGAATCAACAATAAACTTGAGAGTAAAAAAAAAAAAAAGAAACGTTTACATTTTTTCTTCGAAGTCAAAGTTAACTGACTACATTTGAATGACTACAAGACCCAAGATCCGGAAGTATATTTACAAAAAAGGACTCTGACGTCACGCCCCATGAACTCGCAGGATGTACACATTGGACCCTCGAGGAAGTTAGTAAGAGACTATTTTAACCGAAAAAATAAATATATATATTAAACAACAATTTAAGTTGATGTAAAGTTAGCTTGTTGTTTAGGATTTACATTTAACTAAACGTATAGGCTATTTGTGTTGTTGTTGTTTTCTCCTAAATACCGACCATTAGTTAGCGTAGCTGTAGCTATCTATCTAAGTTAGCCAGATGAGTCGCTTCTATCGGACCAATTTCTTCCCAATAGAGCCACAGATAGAACAACTCACTGTATTTTAAATAGAGCTAGCTAACGATGTTCTCAGTTAGACTAACAAACTAGCTAGAATGACAAACTAAGTCAGCCATCCCCCGCATATTTAGCAAGCTAGTTAGCTAACGTGTGTATGTATGTATGTATGTTATGTATGTGTGTGTGTGTGTGTGTGTGTGTGTGTGTGTGTGTGTGTGTGTGTGTGTGTGTGTGTGTGTGAGAGAGAGAGAGAGAGAGAGAGAGAGAGTCTGATGACACTGATGTGTGTTTGTCCTTTGGAGGAAGAGGAATATGACCAGCCTACACGCCGTATAGATCAGTGCTTCGCCACCAGCCCCCAGAGGGAACTGCGACTAACTGACAGCGAGGAAGAATGCCGAGGAGAAAACAGTCAAACCCACAGCCCGTCAAATGTAAGTACAGTTTTATAGCCTTTTCTACCTACTATAGTCATGTTATTGACTGGGTGGCGAAGGAGTTATCACAAAACTAACTAGCTGGTTGTCCTTGAGTTTTCATATATTTCAATGTCTGAGATGAATTGCAACTTGTACCTTCTAGAGGAGTGATGCTTACTAGATCAACTGTAATCCATACTTGTACTGATTTGAATGAAGTCTTGGGTTTGGGTATATATAACTTGGATACAGGATTAGATCATATAGTTACAGAGTTGATGTGTACTTCAATTGTTAAACCTCTGTTAGCTTCCAGAACTGTAATGTCTCGCTCTCTGTCTCGCTCTCTGGCGCTGTCTCTGGCTCTCTCTCTCTGTCTCTGGCTCTCTCTGTCTCTGGCTCTCTCTGTCTCTGGCTCTCTCTGTCTCTGGCTCTCTCTCTCTCTCTCTGTCTCTGTCTCTCTCTCTCTCTGGCTCTCTCTCTGTCTCTGGCTCTCTCTCTGTCTCTGGCTCTCTCTCTCTGGCTCTCTGTCTCTGGCTCTCTCTCTCTCTCTCTCTGGCTCTGGCTCTCTGTCTCTGTCTCTCTCTCTCTCTCTCTGTCTCTGTCTCTCTCTGTCTCTCTGTCTCTGTCTCTCTCTGTCTCTGTCTCTCTCTCTCTCTCTCTCTCTCTCTCATCATGCCTGTGTGCATGGTTGGGTGTCATCCTCCTCTCTACGTCCTCATGAATGTGTGTATCCCATCATGTGTGTGTCATCTCTTCCTCCATTCCTCCTCTCTGCTTCCTGTCTCTACTTCCCCTCCCTGACCTCTCCTCCCTCACTCCTCTCAATCTCCTCCTGCCCCCCCCCTCTTTCACTCACTCTTCCCTTGCTTCCTCCCTTCCTTTCTCTCCCTCCTTCTCCCCTGCCTCTCCTCTTCAATCACCCCACAGTGCTATATTAGTGTGATAAAGGTTATTGTGTATTCCAGTAGACAGTGTAGTATAATGATGGTGTGTATTACAGTAGACAGTGTAGTATAATGATGGTGTGTATTACAGTAGACAGTGTAGTATAATGATGGTGTGTATATTACAGTAGACAGTGTAGTATAATGATGGTGTGTATTACAGTAGTAGTATAATGATGGTGTGTATTACAGTAGACAGTGTAGTATAATGATGGTGTGTATTACAGTAGTAGTATAATGATGGTGTGTATTACAGTAGACGGTGTAGTATAATGATGGTGTGTATTACAGTAGATGGTGTAGTATATTTGATGGTGTGTATTACAGTAGTAGTATAATGATGGTGTGTATTACAGTAGACAGTGTAGTATAATGATGGTGTGTATTACAGTAGACAGTGTAGTATAATGATGGTGTGTATTACAGTAGTAGTATAATGATGGTGTATATTACAGTAGACCGTGTAGTATAATGATGGTGTGTATTACAGTAGACGGTGTAGTATAATGATGGTGTGTATTACAGTAGACAGTGTAGTATAATGATGGTGTGTATTACAGTAGACAGTGTAGTATAATGATGGTGTGTATTACAGTAGACAGTGTAGTATAATGATGGTGTGCATTACAGTAGACAGTGTAGTATAATGATGGTGTGTATTACAGTAGTAGTATAATGATGGTGTATATTACGGAAGACCGTGTAGTATAATGATGGTGTGTATTAGAGTAGATGGTGTAGTATAATGATGGTGTGTATTACAGTAGACAGTGTACATTTACATTTTACATTTAAGTCATTTAGCAGACGCTCTTCTCCAGAGCGATTACAAATTGGTGAATTCACCTTCTGACATCCAGTGGAACAGCCACTTTACAATGATGCATCTAAGTCATTGAGGGGGTGAGTTATAATCCTGATCCTAGTGTATTCCTTGAAGAGGTGGGGTTTCAGGTGTCTCCGGAAGGTGGTGATTGACTCCGCTGTCCTGATGTCGTGAGGGAGTTTGTTCCACCATTGGGGGGCCAGAGCAGTGTAGTTTTGACTGGGCTGATGGTGTACTTCCTCAATGGTAGGGAGTAGAGGCCAGTGTGGATGATAATGCCCTTGCTTGGGTGTAGGGCCTGATCAGAGCCTGGAGGTATGCGGTGCCGTTCCCCTCACAGCTCCGTAGGCAAGCACCATGGTCTTGTAGCGGATGGTGTGTATTGGAAGCCAGTGGAGAGAGCTGAGGAGGGGTGATAAGAACTTGGGAAGGTTGAACACCAGACGGGCTGCGGCGTTCTGGATGAGTTGTAGGGGTTTAATGGCACAGGTGGGAGCCCAGCCAACAGCGAGACAGTGCAGTAATCCAGACGGGAGATGACAAGTGCCTGGATTAGGACCTGCGCCGCTTCCTGTGTGAGGCAGGGTAGTACTCTGCGGATGTTGTAGAGCATGAACCTACAGGAACGGGCCACCGCCATGATGTTGGTTGAGAACGACAGGGTGTTGTCCAGGATCACGATGGTTCTTAGCGCTCTGGGAGGAGGACACAATGGAGTTGTCAACCGTGATGGCGAGATCATGGAACGGGTAGTCCTTCCCCGGGAGGAAGAGCAGCTCCGTCTTGCCGAAGCTTGAGGTGGTGATCCGTCATCCACACTGATATGTCTGCCAGACATGCAGAGATGCGATACCTGGTCATCAGAAGGGGGAAAGGATTAATTGTGTGTGTCTGCATAGCAATGATAGGAGAGACCATGTGAGGTTATGACAGAGCCAAGTGACTTGGTGTATTACGAGAATAGGAGAGGGCCTAGAACAGAGCCCTGGGGGACACCAGTGGTGAGAGCGCGTGGCGAGGAGACAGATTCTCGCCACGCCACCTGGTAGGAGCGACCTGTCAGGTAGGATAATCCAAGCGTGGGCCGCGCCGGAGATGCCCAACTCGGAGAGGGTGGAGAGGAGGATCTGATGGTTCACAGTATCGAAGGCAGCCGATAGGTCTAGAAGGATGAGAGCAGAGGAGAGAGAGTTAGCTTTAATGCGGGTGCCTCCGTGATGCAGAGAAGACAGTCTCAGTATGAATGACTAGTCTTGAAACCTGACTGATTTGGATCAAGAAGGTCATTCTGAGAGAGATAGAGGAGAGCTGGCCAAGGACGGCACGTTCAAGAGTTTTGGAGAGAAAAGAAAGAAGGGATACTGGTCTGTAGTTGTTGACATCGGAGGGATCGAGTGTAGGTTTCTTCAGAAGGGGTGCAACTCTATTCTTGAAGACGGAAGGGACGTAGCCAGCGGTCAGGGATGAGTTGATGAGCGAGGTGAGGTAAGGGAGAAGGTCCCCGGAAATGGTCTGGAGGAGAGAGGAGGGGATAGGGTCGAGCGGGCAGGTTGTTGGGCGGCCGGCCGTCACAAGAAGCGAGATTTCATCTGGAGAGAGAGGGGAGAAAGAGGTCAGAGCACAGGGTAGGGCAGTGTGAGCAGAACCAGCGGTGTCGTTTGACTTAGCAAACGAGGATCGGATGTCGTATTCTTTTCAAAATGGTGGTGTGTCATCTGCAGAGAGGGAGGAGGGGGGGGAGGGGGAGGAGGATTCAGAAGGGAGGAGAAGGTGGCAAAGAGCTTCCTAGGGTTAGAGGCAGATGCTTGGAATTTAGAGTGGTAGAAAGTGGCTTTAGCAGCAGAGACAGAGGAGGAAAATGTAGAGAGGAGGGAGTGAAAGGATGCCAGGTCCGCAGGAGGCGAGTTTTCCTCCATTTCCGCTGGCTGCCCGGAGCTCTGTTCTGTGAGCTCGCAATGAGTCATCGAGCCACGGAGCGGGAGGGGAGGACCGAGCCGGCCTGGAGGATAGGGGACATAGAGAGTCAAAGGATGCAGAAAGGGAAGAGAGGAGGGTTGAGGAGGCAGAGTCAGGAGAAAGGTTGGAGAAGGTATGAGCAGAGGGAAGAGATGAAAGGATGGAAGAGGAAAGAGTATTACGGGGAGAGAGAGCGAAGGTTGGGACGGCGCGATACCATCCGAGTAGGGGCAGTGTGGGAAGTGTTGGATGAGAGCGAGAGGGAAAAGGATACAAGGTAGTGGTCGGAGACTTGGAGGGGAGTTGCAGTGAGGTTAGTGGAAGAACAGCATCTAGTAAAGATGATGGCGTATTGCCTGCCTTGTGAGTATAAGGTGAGAGGGTGAGGTCAAAAGAGGAGAGGAGTGGAAAGAAGGAGGCAGAGAGGAATGAGTCAAAGGTAGACGTGGGGAGGTTAAAGTAGGACTGTGAGAGGTGAGCCGTCCTCAGGAAAGGAGCTTATCAAGGCATCAAGCTCATTGATGAACTCTCCGAGGAACCTGGAGGGCGATAAATGATAAGAATGTTAAGCTTGAAAGGGCTGGTAACTGTGACAGCATGGAATTCAAAGGAGGCGATAGATAGATGGGTAAGGGGAGAGTGAGAATGACCACTTGGGAGAGATGAGGATCCCGTGCCACCACCCCGCTGACCAGAAGCTCTCGGGGTGTGCGAGAACACGTGGGCGGACGAAGAGAGAGCAGTAGGAGTAGCAGTGTTATCTGTGGTGATCCATGTTTCCGTCAGTGCCAGGAAGTCGAGGGACTGGAGGGAGGCATAGGCTGAGATGAACTCTGCCTTGTTGGCCGCAGATCGGCAGTTCCAGAGGCTACCGGAGACCAGGAACTCCACGTGGGTCGTACAGCTGGGACCACCAGATTAGGGTATAACGCGGTGTGGAGCGTTTGTATGGTCTGTGCAGAGAGGAGAGAACAGGGATAGATAGACACATAGTTAACAGGGTACAGAAGAGGCTACGCTAATGCAAAGGAGATTGGAATGACAAGTGGACTACACGTCTCGAATGTTCAGAAAGTTAAGCTTACGTAGCAAGAATCTTATTGACTAAAATGATTGATGAAGTGTAGTATAATGATGGTGTGTATTACAGTAGACAGTGTAGTATAATGATGGTGTGTATTACAGTAGACGGTGTAGTATAATGATGGTGTGTGTAGTATAATGATGGTGTGTATTACAGTAGACAGTGTAGTATAATGATGGTGTGTATTACAGTAGACAGTGTAGTATAATGATGGTGTGTATTATAGTAGACAGTGTAGTATAATGATGGTGTGTATTACAGTAGATGGTGTAGTATAATGATGGTGTGTATTATAGTAGACAGTGTAGTATAATGATGGTGTGTGTAGTATAATGATGGTGTGTATTACAGTAGACAGTGTAGTATAATGATGGTGTGTGTAGTATAATGATGGTGTGTATTACAGTAGTAGTATAATGATGGTGTGTATTACAGTAGACAGTGTAGTATAATGGTGGTGGTGTAGTATAATGATGGTGTGTATTACAGTAGACAGTGTAGTATAATGATGGTGTGTCTAGTATAATTATGGTGTGTATTACAGTAGACAGTGTAGTATAATGATTTTGTGTATTACAGTAGACAGTGTAGTATAATGATGGTGTGTATTATAGTAGACAGTGTAGTATAATGATGGTGTGTATTACAGTAGATAGTGTAGTATAATGATGGTGTGTAGTATAATGATGGTGTGTATTATAGTAGACAGTGTAGTATAATGACTTGGGGCGGCAGGGTAGCCTAGTGGTTAGAGCGTTGGACTAGTAACCGAAAGGTTGCAAGTTCGTAGCTGAAAAGGTACAAATCTGTCGTTTGCCCCTTAACAGGCAGTTAACCCACTGTTCCTAGGCCGTCATTGAAAATAAGAATTTGTTCTTAACTACTTGCCTAGTAAAATAAAGATTTTTTTTAAAATGACGGTGTGTATTATAGTAGAGAGTGTAGTATAATGATGGTGTGTGTAGTATAATGATGGTGTGTATTATAGTAGACAGTGTAGTATAATGATGGTGTGTATTATAGTAGACAGTGTAGTATAATGATGGTGTGTGTAGTATAATGATGGTGTGTATTAGAGTAGACAGTGTAGTATAATGATGGTGTGTATTATAGTAGACAGTGTAGTATAATGATGGTGTGTATTACAGTAGACAGTGTAGTATAATGATGGTGTGTATTACAGTAGACAGTGTAGTATAATGATGGTGTGTATTACAGTAGATGGTGTAGTATAATGATGGTGTGTAGTATAATGATGGTGTGTATTACAGTAGACAGTGTAGTATAATGATGGTGTGTATTATAGTAGACAGTGTAGTATAATGATGGTGTGTAGTATAATGATGGTGTGTATTACAGTAGACAGTGTAGTATAATGATGGTGTGTATTACAGTAGACAGTGTAGTATAATGATGGTGTGTATTACAGTAGACAGTGTAGTATAATGATGGTGTGTATTACAGTAGACAGTGTAGTATAATGATGGTGTGTATTACAGTAGACAGTGTAGTATAATGATGGTGTGTGTAGTATAATGATGGTGTGTATTACAGTAGATGGTGTAGTATAATGATGGTGTGTATTATAGTAGACAGTGTAGTATAATGATGGTGTGTATTATAGTAGACAGTGTAGTATAATGATGGTGTGTATTACAGTAGACCGTGTAGTATAATGATGGTGTGTATTACAGTAGATGGTGTAGTATAATGATGGTGTGTATTATAGTAGACAGTGTAGTATTATGATGGTGTGTAGTATATTGATGGTGTGTATTACAGTAGATGGTGTAGTATAATGATGGTGTGTATTATAGTAGACAGTGTAGTATAATGATGGTGTGTATTATAGTAGACAGTGTAGTATAATGATGGTGTGTAGTATAATGATGGTGTGTATTACAGTAGACAGTGTAGTATAATGATGGTGTGTATTACAGTAGACAGTGTAGTATTATGATGGTGTGTAGTATATTGATGGTGTGTATTACAGTAGATGGTGTAGTATAATGATGGTGTGTATTATAGTAGACAGTGTAGTATAATGATGGTGTGTATTACAGTAGTAGTATAATGATTGTGTGTATTACAGTAGACAGTGTAGTATAATGATGGTGTGTATTACAGTAGTAGTATAATGATGGTGTGTATTACAGTAGACAGTGTATTATAATGATGGTGTGTATTCCAGTAGACAGTGTAGTATAATGATGGTGTGTATTACAGTAGACAGTGTAGTATAATGATGGTGTGTATTACAGTAGTAGTATAATGATTGTGTGTATTACAGTAGACAGTGTAGTATAATGATGGTGTGTATTACAGTAGATGGTGTAGTATAATGATGGTGTGTATTATAGTAGACAGTGTAGTATAATGATGGTGTGTATTACAGTAGTAGTATAATGATGGTGTGTATTACAGTAGTAGTATAATGATGGTGTGTATTACAGTAGACGGTCTAATATAATGATGGTGTGTATTACAGTAGTAGTATAATGATGGTGTGTATTATAGTAGACAGTGTAGTATAATGATGGTGTGTATTACAGTAGACAGTGTAGTATAATGATGGTGTGTATTATAGTAGACAGTGTAGTATAATGATGGTGTGTATTACAGTAGACAGTGTAGTATAATGATGGTGTGTATTACAGTAGACAGTGTAGTATAATGATGGTGTGTATATTATAGTAGACAGTGTAGTATAATGATGGTGTGTATATAATGATGTATTATAGACAGTGTAGTATAATGATGGTGTGTATTACAGTAGACGATGTAGTATAATGATGGTGTATATTACAGTAGACAGTGTAGTATAATGATGGTGTGTATTACAGTAGTAGTATAATGATGGTGTGTATTACAGTAGACAGTGTAGTATAATGATGGTGTATATTACAGTAGACAGTGTAGTATAATGATGCTGTGTGTGGTATAATGATGTTGTGTATTACAGTAGACAGTGTAGTATAATGATGGTGTGTATTACAGTAGACAGTGTAGTATAATGATGGTGTGTATTACAGTAGACAGTGTAGTATAATGATGGTGTGTATATAATGATGGTGTGTATTACAGTAGACAGTGTAGTATAATGATTGTGTGTATTACAGTAGACAGTGTAGTATAATGATGTTGTGTATTACAGTAGACGGTGTAGTATAATGATGGTGTGTGTAGTATAATGATGGTGTGTATTACAGTAGACAGTGTAGTATAATGATGGTGTGTATTATAGTAGACAGTGTAGTATAATGATGGTGTGTATTACAGTAGACAGTGTAGTATAATGATGGTGTGTGTAGTATAATGATGGTGTGTATTACAGTAGACAGTGTAGTATAATGATGGTGTGTATTACAGTAGACAGTGTAGTATAATGATGGTGTGTATTACAGTAGACAGTGTAGTATAATGATGGTGTGTATTACAGTAGACCGTGTAGTATAATGATGGTGTGTATTACAGTAGATGGTGTAGTATAATGATGGTGTGTATTATAGTAGACAGTGTAGTATTATGATGGTGTGTAGGGTAGCAGTGGTTAGACAGTGTTGGACTAGTAACCGATTGCAAGTTCGAATCCCGATGACAAGGTACAAATCTGTTGTTCTGTGAACAGGCAGTTAACAATGATGGTGTTGTAAAAATAAGAATTTGTTCTTAACCTTCTTGCCTAGTAAAATAAAGTATAAATGATGGTGTGTATTATAGTAGACAGTGTAGTATAATGATGGTGTGTAGTATATTGATGGTGTGTATTACAGTAGACTGTGTAGTATAATGATGGTGTGTATTACAGTAGACAGTGTAGTATAATGATGGTGTGTATTACAGTAGACAGTGTAGTATAATGATGGTGTGTATTACAGTAGACAGTGTAGTATAATGATGGTGTGTATTATAGTAGACAGTGTAGTATAATGATGGTGTGTGTAGTATAATGATGGTGTGTATTACAGTAGACAGTGTAGTATAATGATGGTGTGTCTAGTATAATGATGGTGTGTATTACAGTAGACAGTGTAGTATAATGATGGTTGTGTGTTACAGTAGACAGTGTAGTATAATGATGGTGTGTATTATAGTAGACAGTGTAGTATAATGATGGTGTGTATTACAGTAGACAGTGTAGTATAATGATGGTGTGTGTAGTATAATGATGGTGTGTATTATAGTAGACAGTGTAGTATAATGATGGTGTGTATTGGACTAGTAACAGTGTAGTATAATGATGTCGTTTTGTTAACAGGCAGTTAACCCATGGTGTTCCTAGGCATTGAAAATAAGAATTTGTTCTTAACTGACTTGTAGTATAATGATGGTGTGTATTATAGTAGACAGTGTAGTATAATGATGGTGTGTATTAGTATAATGATGGTGTGTATTACAGTAGACAGTGTAGTATAATGATGGTGTGTATTATAGTAGACAGTGTAGTATAATGATGGTGTGTATTATAATGATGGTGTGTATTACAGTAGATGGTGTAGTATAATGATGGTGTGTATTATAGTAGACAGTGTAGTATAATGATGGTGTGTATTACAGTAGACAGTGTAGTATAATGATGGTGTGTATTACAGTAGACAGTGTAGTATAATGATGGTGTGTATTAGAGTAGACAGTGTAGTATAATGATGGTGTGTATATAATGATGGTGTGTATTACAGTAGACAGTGTAGTATAATGATGGTGTGTATTACAGTAGACGGTGTAGTATAATGATGGTGTGTATTACAGTAGACAGTGTAGTATAATGATGGTGTGTATTACAGTAGACAGTGTAGTATAATGATGGTGTGTATTACAGTAGACGGTGTAGTATAATGATGGTGTGTGTAGTATAATGACGGTGTGTATTACAGTAGACAGTGTAGTATAATGATGGTGTGTATTACAGTAGACAGTGTAGTATAATGATGGTGTGTATTACAGTAGACAGTGTAGTATAATGATGGTGTGTATTACAGTAGACGGTGTAGTATAATGATGGTGTGTATTACAGTAGACAGTGTAGTATAATGATGGTGTGTATTACAGTAGTAGTATAATGATGGTGTGTATTACAGTAGACAGTGTAGTATAATGATGGTGTGTGTAGTATAATGATGGTGTGTATTACAGTAGACAGTGTAGTATAATGATGGTGTGTATTACAGTAGACAGTGTAGTATAATGATGGTGTGTAGTATAATGATGGTGTGTATTACAGTAGACAGTGTAGTATAATGATGGTGTGTATTACAGTAGACAGTGTAGTATAATGATGGTGTGTATTACAGTAGACAGTGTAGTATAATGATGGTGTGTGTTATAATGATGGTGTGTATTACAGTATACAGTGTAGTATAATGATGGTGTGTATTATAGTAGACAGTGTAGTATAATGATGGTGTGTATTACAGTAGACAGTGTAGTATAATGAAGGTGTGTGCAGTATAATGATGGTGTGTATTACAGTAGACTGTGTAGTATAATGATGGTGTGTATTACAGTAGACAGTGTAGTATAATGATGGTGTGTATTATAGTATACGGTGTAGTATAATGATGGTGTGTATTACAGTAGACAGTGTAGTATAATGATGGTGTGTATTACAGTAGATGGTGTAGTATAATGATGGTGTGTATTATAGTAGACAGTGTAGTATAATGACTTGGGGCGGCAGTAGAGTGGTTAGTAGGACTATAATGATGGTTGTATTAATCCCGAGTGACAAGTGTACAAATCTGTGGTTCTGCCCCTGAACAGACAGTTAACACACCGTTTCTAGTGTAGTATAATGATGGTTCTTAACCTTCTTGCAGTAAAATAAAGTGTATTTTTTTTTAAATGATGGTGTGTATTATAGTAGACAGTGTAGTATAATGATGGTGTGTGTAGTATAATGATGGTGTGTATTACAGTAGACAGTGTAGTATAATGATGGTGTGTATTACAGTAGACAGTGTAGTATAATGATGGTGTGTATTACAGTAGACAGTGTAGTATAATGATGGTGTGTATTACAGTAGACAGTGTAGTATAATGATGGTGTGTATTATAGTAGACAGTGTAGTATAATGATGGTGTGTGTAGTATAATGATGGTGTGTATTACAGTAGACAGTGTAGTATAATGATGGTGTGTCTATTATAATGATGGTGTGTATTACAGTAGACAGTGTAGTATAATGATTTTGTGTGTTACAGTAGACAGTGTAGTATAATGATGGTGTGTATTATAGTAGACAGTGTAGTATAATGATGGTGTGTATTACAGTAGACAGTGTAGTATAATGATGGTGTGTAGTATAATGATGGTGTGTATTATAGTAGACAGTGTAGTATAATGACTTGGGGCGGCATACAGGACAGTAGCCTAGTGGTTAGATTACTAGTAACCGACAGGTTGCAAGTTCGATAAGCTGATGGTACAAATCTGTCGTTTTGCCCCTTAACAGGCAGTTAACCCACTGTTCCTAGTATAAAATAAGAATTTGTTCTTAACTACTTGCCTAGTAAAATAAAGTATTTTTTTTTAAATGACGGTGTGTATTATAGTAGACAGTGTAGTATAATGATGGTGTGTGTAGTATAATGATGGTGTGTATTACAGTAGACAGTGTAGTATAATGATGGTGTGTATTACAGTAGACAGTGTAGTATAATGATGGTGTGTGTAGTATAATGATGGTGTGTATTAGAGTAGACAGTGTAGTATAATGATGGTGTGTATTATAGTAGACAGTGTAGTATAATGATGGTGTGTATTACAGTAGACAGTGTAGTATAATGATGGTGTGTATTACAGTAGACAGTGTAGTATAATGATGGTGTGTATATAATGATGGTGTGTATTACAGTAGACAGTGTAGTATAATGATGGTGTGTATTACAGTAGACAGACATAATGATGTAGTATAATGATGGTGTGTATTACAGTAGACAGTGTAGTATAATGATGGTGTGTATTACAGTAGACAGTGTAGTATAATGATGGTGTGTATTACAGTAGACAGTGTAGTATAATGATGGTGTGTATTACAGTAGACAGTGTAGTATAATGATGGTGTGTATAATGATGGTGTGTATTACAGTAGACAGTGTAGTATAATGATGGTGTGTATTACAGTAGACAGTGTAGTATAATGATGGTGTGTATTACAGTAGACGGTGTAGTATAATGATGGTGTGTATTACAGTAGACAGTGTAGTATAATGATGGTGTGTATTACAGTAGACAGTGTAGTATAATGATGGTGTGTATTACAGTAGACAGTGTAGTATAATGATGGTTACAGTAGACAGTGTAGTATAATGATGGTGTGTATTACAGTAGACAGTGTAGTATAATGATGGTGTGTATTACAGTAGACAGTGTAGTATAATGATGGTGTGTAGTATAATGATGGTGTGTATTACAGTAGACAGTGTAGTATAATGATGTTGTGTATTACAGTAGACAGTGTAGTATAATGATGGTGTGTGTAGTATAATGATGGTGTGTATTACAGTAGTAGTATAATGATGGTGTGTATTATAGTAGACAGTGTAGTATAATGATGGTGTGTATTACAGTAGACAGTGTAGTATAATGATGGTGTGTGTAGTATAATGATGGTGTGTATTACAGTAGACTGTGTAGTATAATGATGGTGTGTATTACAGTAGACAGTTTAGTATAATGATGGTGTGTATTATAGTATACGGTGTAGTATAATGATGGTGTGTATTACAGTAGACAGTGTAGTATAATGATGGTGTGTATTACAGTAGATGGTGTAGTATAATGATGGTGTGTATTATAGTAGACAGTGTAGTATAATGATGGTGTGTAGGTAGCCTAGTGGTTAGACGTTGTATAACCGATGGTTGTATTAATCAGTAGACAAGTGTAGTATAATGATGGTGTGAATTAACAGTTTCTAGTAGTATAATGATGGTTCTTAACCTTATTGTAGTAAAATAAAGTATAAATGATGGTGTTTATTATAGTAGACAGTGTAGTATAATGATGGTGTGTGTAGTATAATGATGGTGTGTATTACAGTAGTAGTATAATGATGGTGTGTATTATAGTAGACAGTGTAGTATAATGATGGTGTGTATTACAGTAGACAGTGTAGTATAATGATGGTGTGTGTAGTATAATGATGGTGTGTATTACAGTAGACAGTGTAGTATAATGATGGTGTGTATTACAGTAGACAGTGTAGTATAATGATGGTGTGTATTACAGTAGACAGTGTAGTATAATGATGGTGTGTATTACAGTAGACAGTGTAGTATAATGATGGTGTGTATTACAGTAGACAGTGTAGTATAATGATGGTGTGTATTATAGTAGACAGTGTAGTATAATGATGGTGTGTATTACTAGTAGTAGAATCCCGAGTGTCTGTCGTTCTGCCCCTGAGTATAATGATGGTTCTTAACCTTCTTGCCTAGTAAAATAAAGGTAGTATAGTAGACAGTGTAGTATAATGATGGTGTGTGTAGTATAATGATGGTGTGTATTACAGTAGACAGTGTAGTATAATGATGGTGTGTATTACAGTAGACAGTGTAGTATAATGATGGTGTGTATTCCAGTAGACAGTGTAGTATAATGATGGTGTGTATTACAGTAGACAGTGTAGTATAATGATGGTGTGTATTACAGTAGACAGTGTAGTATAATGATGGTGTGTATTATAGTAGACAGTGTAGTATAATGATGGTGTGTGTAGTATAATGATGGTGTGTATTACAGTAGACAGTGTAGTATAATGATGGTGTGTATTACAGTAGACAGTGTAGTATAATGATGGTGTGTATTCCAGTAGACAGTGTAGTATAATGATGGTGTGTATTAGAGTAGACAGTGTAGTATAATGATGGTGTGTATTACAGTAGACAGTGTAGTATAATGATGGTGTGTATTACAGTAGACAGTGTAGTATAATGATGGTGTGTATTACAGTAGACAGTGTAGTATAATGATGGTGTGTATTAGAGTAGACAGTGTAGTATAATGATGGTGTGTATTACAGTAGACAGTGTAGTATAATGATGGTGTGTATTACAGTAGACAGTGTAGCATAATGATGTGTGTGTGTGTGTGTGTGTGTGTGTGTGTGTGTGTGTGTGTGTGTGTGTGTGTGTGTGTGTGTGTGTGTGTGTGTGTGTGTGTGTGTGAGATATAGTAGACGGTGTGGAGTGTGAACCAGGATGCCTGGTTCTGGACAGTGACTTCCTGCTTAGTGGAGAGCTCTGTGAGTTTGGAGACACAGAGATCATGGGGCTGGACAGAGACACAGGTCAGACACACACACGCTTACACATATACACAAACACGGACCAACTTGATCTCATAGTTTCACTTCGAAATTATGGATGAACGTTTATTTTGTGATGCATTAGTTCTGCGCGGTTACAGGTTTAATTCCACATGGAAAATGGGTTTACTTTCGAACGGTAAACGTGGTATAATTCCGGATGGTAAAACAGGGTTAATTAGTTAAAATAGAAACAACTCGAAAGTTGTTGAAGCCTAGGTATTAAGTCCGAGGGGTTAACCCTCTAGAGTCTATGTCCACGCCCCGTGGGAATTCTATTAGCATAATAAAACAATCCCCATTTAAAATCCATCAGTTTAAGCTCGAGATATCACCTTTTGTTTGCATTGGATTGCGTCTCAATCCACGGCATCTGCCGATGTCTCCCTTCCCCATCTGCAGTGAAAGGTGACAGAGCTCGAGCGGTGTTTGTCAGACCAAGAGACGTCCTGAAAATCATTATTCTCACAAAATTGGTTTTGTAACATCCGAATGGTTTGGCCTTCTAAAAACTATTATGAAAAGACGAGACTCTCACAAACATGACGGTGTTCTCTGTTTTTTTTTTCTCTACGACCCCCACAAGAGTCTTGGGAGCCGTGTGAAGCCGGTCGCGCTGATTTGCCAACCTCTGTCTGTGGCGAACAGTTTGGGTTACACACTAATATGGGCCGTCTATGGAAAGGTGAGACTCATGTGGGTGTCTTTTGCTCTAGGACACCCACAGGCCTCACAGAACTTGTCTGAAGGTTCGCCTGCACCAGTTGAAAACATGTATGAAATAATATATAGAGACTATTTAGTGACAAAAATAAGGGGTGTAAAAAAAAATTAAAAAAAATAAACATATATTATTTATGTTTCCTGATCTTTCTTATATCTCTCAGATATAGGACAGACACTTCAGGACAAACTTATTTTTGATTTTGTTTCTGTTCCATGTAGTGAATATGGTATTCAATGCGTTTCAATGGGCTAATAGATGTGTGGCCAAATTATAATTTTTCATCAAATAATATTTTCTTTTTTTAATTCAAGGTTCCTTAAACTTCTAACTCAAATAGCTAAATGATCCTTGGTATGACCTTCTGAAAACAACTCCATATAGCTTAGTACAACCCCCCGGCTTGGACAGGGCTTAGTCTGTAGAGGGTTAAGGGTTGGCCTCGGGGGTTTGGGGAATGTGCTGTTTCCATCAAGTATCATCTAGAGCATTGTGAACTGGAGTGGTCAGAGCAGCATGCTTCGGTCTAATGCCACGTTCAAAACAACTGAGAACTGTGAAAAGTACGAGGTCAAATCATGACGGAGGTGATCTTCAAGTTGGAAAGTCAGAACTCTAGAAAGAGGCCAGAGTTCCTGAGTTGAATTCTGAGTTCAAAACAAAAAAAATTCCTTCCCAGTCGGAGCGCATTTTTTCTACCCCAGAGTTCCCGAGTTGTTTTGAATACAGCATAAGCAGCGCTCTTCGCCGCCGAGCATCACACCAGTGCTCTGCAATAGTTTTCAAAACATTTTATATATATTTTTTGTAGGTCGATATTGATGTCCTCAGGACCTTTTCAGATGTCCGCAATAGAATGCTATTTCTAGGGACCAATAGAATGCCATGTCTAGGAACCAATAGAATGCTATTTCTAGGAACCAATAGAATGCTATTTCTTGGAACCAATAGAATGCTATTTCTAGGAACCAATAGAATGCTATTTCTAGGAACTATTAATAGAATGCTATTTCGAGGAACCAATAGAATGCTATTTCAAGGGACCAATAGAATGCTATTTCTAGGGACCGGTAGAATGCTATTTCTAGGAACCAATTGAATGCTATTTCTAGGAACCAATAGAATGCTATTTCTAGGAACCAATAGAATGCTATTTCTAGGAACCAATAGAATGCTATTTCTAGGAACCAATAGAATGCTATTTCTAGGGACCAATAGAATGCTATTTCTAGGAACCAATAGAATGCTATTTCTAGAACCAATAGAATGCTATTTCTAGGAACCAATAGAATGCTATTTCTAAGAACCAATAGAATGCTATTTCTAGGAACCAATAGAATGCTATTTCTATGCTATTTCTAGGAGAATGCTATTTCTAGAACCAATAGAATGCTATTTCTAGGAACCAATAGAATGCTATTTCTAGGAACCAATAGAATGCTATTTCTAGGAACCAATAGAATGCTATTTCTAGGAACCAATAGAATGCTATTTCTAGGAACCAATAGAATGCTATTTCTAGGGACCAATAGAATGCTATTTCTAGGAACCAATAGAATGCTATTTCTAGGAACCAATAGAATGAACCAATAGAATGCTATTTCTAGGCTATTTCTAGGAACAATAGAATGCTATTTCTAGGAACCAGAATGCTATTTCTAGAACCAATTGAATGCTATTTCTAGGAACCAATAGAATGCTATTTCTAGGAACCAATAGAATGCTATTTCTAGGAACCAATTTATTTCTAGGAACCAATAGAATGCTATTTCTAGGAACCAATAGCATGCTATTTCTAGGGACCAATAGAATGCTATTTCTAGGGACCAATAGAATGCTATTTCTAGGAACCAATAGAATGCTATTTCTAGGAACCAATAGAATGCTATTTCTAAGAACCAATAAAATGCTATTTCTAGGAACCAGTAGCATGCTATTTCTAGGCACCAATAGAATGCTATTTCTAGGAACCAATAGAATGCTATTTCTAGGAACTAATAGAATGCTGTTTCTAGGAACCAATAGAATGCTATTTCTAGGAACCAATAGAATGCTATTTCTAGGAACCAATAGAATGCTATTTCTAGGAACCAATAGAATGCTATTTCTAGGAACCAATATAATGCTATTTCTAGGAACCAATAGAATGCTATTTCTAGGAACCAATAAAATGCTATTTCTAGGAACCAATAGAATGCTGTTTCTAGGAACCAATAGAATGCTATTTCTAGGAACCAATATAATGATATTTCTAGGAACCAATAGAATGCTATTTCTAGGAACCAATAGAATGCTATTTCTAGGAACCAATAGAATACTATTTCTAGGAACCAATAGAATGCTATTTCTAGGAACCAATAGAATGCTATTTCTAGGAACCAATAGAATGCTATTTCTAGGAACCAATAGAATGCTATTTCTAGGAACCAATAGAATGCTATTTCTAGGAACCAATAGAATGCTATTTCTAGGAACCAATAGAATGCTATTTCTAGGGACCAATAGAATACTATTTCTAGGAACCAATAGAATGCTATTTCTAGGGACTAATAGAATGCTATTTCTAGGAACCAATAGAATGCTATTTCTAGGAACCAATAGAATGCTATTTCTAGGAACCAATAGAATGCTATTTCTAGGAACCAATAGAATGCTATTTCTAGGGACTAATAGAATGCTATTTCTAGGAACCAATAGAATGCTATTTCTAAGAACCAATAGAATGCTATTTCTAGTGACCAATAGGATGCTTTTTTTAGTGACCAGGCTGACACTGACAAGTGCACAGACACACACTTACAGTGCATTCGGAAAAAATTTTAAAATATTCTAAAATGTATTAAATAATTTTTTCCCCTCATCAATCTAAACACAATACCCCATTTAAAAAAATAGGTTTTTAGACATTTTTGCAAATGTAAAAAAACAAAACTGAAATATCAGATTTACATAAGTATTCATACCCTTTACTCAGTATTTTGTTGAAGCATCTTTGACAGCGATTACAGCATCGAGTCTTCTTGGGTATGACGCTACAAACTTGTCACACCTGTATTTAGGGAGTTTCTCCCATTCTTCTCTGCAGATCCTCTCAAGCTCTGTCGGGTTGGATGGGAGGTCTCTCCAGAGATGTTCGATCGGTTTCTGGTTGGGCCACTCAAGGACATTGAGACTTTTCCCAAAGCCACTCCTACATTGTCTTGGCTGTGTGCTTAGGTTCATTGTCCTGTTGGAAGGTGAACCCTAGCCCCAGTCTGAAGTCCTGAGCAAGAATCTCTTTGTACTTTGCTCCGTTCATCTTTCCGTCGATCCTGACCAGTCTCTCAGTCCCTGCCACTGAAAATCATCCATGCTTCACCGTAGGGATGGTATTGGCCAGATGCTGAGCGGTGCCTTGTTTCCTCCAGTTGTGACATTTGGCATTCAAGCCAAAGAGTTCAATCTTGGTTTCATCAGACCAGCGAATCTTGTTTCTCGTGATCTGAGAGTCTTTAGGTGCCTTTTGGCAAACTCCAAGCTGGCAGCCATGTGCCTTTTACTGAGGAGTGGCTTCCGTCTGGCCACTCTACCATAAAGGCCTGATTGGTGGAGTGCTGCGGAGATGGTTGTCCTTCTGGAAGGTTCTCCCATCTCCGCAGAGGAACTCTGGAGCTCTGTCAGAGTGACCATTGGATTCTTGGTCGCCTCCCTGACCAAGGCCCTTCTCCCCCGATTGCTCAGTTTAGCCGGACGGCCAGTTCCAGGAAGAGTTTTGGTGGTTCCAAACTTCTTCCATTTAAGAATGATGGAGGCCACTGTGTCTTTGGGGACCTTCAATAATGTTGTAGAAACATTTCAAGGATGATCGACGGAAACAGGATGCACCTGAGCTTAATGTTGAGTCTCATCGCAAAGGGTCTGAATACTAATGTAAATAAGGTATTTCTGTATTTTTATTTTTGTATAAATTTGCAAACATTTCTAAACCTGTTTTCGCTTTGTCATTATGGGGTATTGTGTGCAGATGGAGGAATTTCTTTCATTTAATCCATTTTAGAGGCTGTGACTTAACAAAACGTGGAAAAAGTCCAGGGGTCTGAATACCTTCTCAATGCACTGATCATGGTTTTACGAGTCCTTGACCAAATGCTGTTGTATGCTCCTTCTCTCTCTCTCTCCCTCCTTCTCTCTCTCTCCCTCCTTCTCTCTCTCTCCTCCCTCTCTCACTCTTCCCTCTCTCACTCTTCCCTCTCTCTCTCTCTCTCTCTCCTCTCTCTCTCTCTCTCTCTCTCCCTCCTTCTCTCTCTCTCTCCCTCCTTCTCTCTCTCTCTCTCTCCCTCCTCTCTCTCTCCATCCTTCTCTCTCTCTCCCTCCTTCTCTCTCTCACTCTTCCCTCTCTCCCTCCTCCTTCTCTCTCTCCCTCCTCTCTCTCCTTCCTTCTCTCTCTCTCTCTCTCTCTCCCTCCTTCTCTCTCTCTCTCCATCCTTCTCTCTCCCTCCTCCTTCTCTCTCTCCCTCCTTCTCTCTCTCTCTCCATCCTTCTCTCTCTCCCTCCTTCTCTCTCTCACTCTTCCCTCTCTCCCTCCTCCTTCTCTCTCTCCCTCCTTCTCTCTCTCCCTCCTCTCTCTCTCTCCCTCCTTCTCCTTCTCTCTCTCACTCTTCCCTCTCTCTCTCTATCAGGTATGACAGTGTTCTCTCTAAGTGATGATGGCACCAGCCTTACAGCTTCGGGTGACTCAGCCTTCCCAGCATTCCTCTCCTGTAAGGGGTGCCGCCAATTGATGGGGGCCGACCTTGACCTGGGAGCAGGACTTGACTTGGGGGCGGGACTCTACTGCCTGAGCTGCGAAGAGGGCCTCCAATCAGAATCACACACAGCCATGGAGGATACCTCACAGGGGGAGGAGTCAACCCCGGCTGTCCAATCCAGTGGGGGGAAGAACAGGAAGAGGAAGAGGAGTAAGGCGGGTGATGAAGAAGCCTGTATGAAGGTGTACACGTGTTCTCTGTGTAGTTTCTCCTCTCGCTACTCCAACCATCTCAAACGCCACATGAGAACCCATGATGGAGAGAAGCCCTACCGCTGTCCCCACTGCCCCTACGCCTCTACACAGAGGGTCAACCTGCAGAGACACACACGCACACACACCGGGGAGAAGCCCTACCTCTGCAACGCCTGCAGCTATGCCTGTAGTTCCCTGGGGAACCTGCGGAGGCACCAGCGCTCGCACAGCCAGGAGCCTCAGCCGCAACGCACACACACACTGAAGAGACGCGGCAGACGAAAACACACACACAGAGAAAATGGTGAAGGTAAGGGCATACAGTCAGGCGAGTACACGCACACACACACACGCACACGCACGCACGCGCGCACACACACACACACACACACGCACACACTGAAGAGACGTGGCAGACGAAAACACACACACAGAGAAAACGGTGAAGGTAAGGGCATACAGTCAGGCGAGTACACACACACACACACGCACACACACACACACATACACACACAGAGGTAATATGTTCCAGAGAAGAGGATGGTTTCTTTTGAAAGTTCTAGTCTGTAGCTCAGAGTGAAAGGAGAAGTGTTGGTTAACTTCCTGAAAGTGCAGTTTAAAAAGAGGAAGAAGCTCTGTTTGGTTGGCTGGTTACTGAACTAAAGGTTGTGTGTGTGTGTGTGTGTGTGTGTGTGTGTGTGTGTGTGTGTGTGTGTGTGTGTGTGTGTGTGTGTGTGTGTGTGTGTGTGTGTGTGTGTGTGTGTGTGTGTGTGTGTGTGTGTGTGTGTGTGTGTGTGTGTGCGCTGTTCTCTCCTCCAGATGCCGTTTTGTCAGTGTGTGTGAGGGAGGACTCTGATTTCCTCCAGTCCCTAGGGGGGGTCGCCTCTCCCTCCCTCCCCCTCCGCCCCTCTCCCTGACCTCCTCTTCCCCCTCTGTTGTCGCTCCTGTGGCCTCACCCTGGAAGGAGAGGCGGAGGGCAGAGGACAGATGTGTGGTCAATGTTCTGAGTTTGTCCTCTCTAAGGATGTAGGCTCCTCCAGCCCCACTGACACAGACTCGCACACAGTCCGGCCGGGGGCCAGTAAGCTGTACCGCTGCCCTCTCTGCCCCTTCCTCTCCCTCTACCCCAACCACCTGGCCCGACACGCCCACACCCACAGCGGGGAGAAGCCCCACCGCTGCCCCCAGTGCCCTTACGCCTCGGCCCACCTGGACAACCTGAAACGCCACCTCCGGGTCCACACGGGGGAGAAGCCCTACCGCTGTCCCCAGTGCTCGTACGCCTGCGGGAACCTGGCCAACCTGAGGCGCCATGAGAGGATTCACTCTGGAGCCAAGCCGTTCCACTGCTCTGTGTGTGGCTACAGCTGTAACCAGAGTATGAACCTGAAGAGACACATGTTGAGACACACGGGGGAGAAGCCCTATGGCTGTGCTGAGTGTGACTACACTACGGGACACTGGGACAACTACAAACGCCATCAGAGGAAACACGGACACAACACACACAGCTGGGACAAACACACACACCAGGACACTACAGCAGACAGCAACACACAGCACTGAGACACACACACACACTCCACTGAGACACACACACACTCCACTGAGACACACACACACTCCACTGAGACACACACACACTCCACTGAGTCACACACACACACACACACACCACTGAGACACACACACACTCCACTGAGACACTCACACTCCACTGAGACACACACACACACACACACACACACCACTGAGACACACACACACTCCACTGAGACACACACACTCCACTGAGACACACACACACACACACACACCACTGAGACACACACACACACACACCACTGAGACACACACACACACACACACACCACTGAGACACACACACACACACACACCACTGAGACACACACACACACCACTGAGACACACACACACACACCACTGAGACACACACACACCACTGAGACCCACACAGCACTGAGACACACACAGCACTGAGACATACACACACACACACACTCCACTGAGACACACACACACACACCACTGAGACACACACAGCACTGAGACACACACACACACAGCACTGACACACACACACACACACAGCACTGAGACACACAGCACTGAGACACACACACAGCACTGAGACACACACACAGCACTGAGACACACACACATACACACACAGCACTGAGACACACACACAGCACTGACACATACACACACCTCTCCCTGGTTATGGTTCCTTGAATTCAGTGTTGGTCTGTGGTCGTGTGTGTGTGTGTGTGTGCGCGTGTGCGTGTGTGTGTGTGTGTTACAATGGTAACCCCCGACCCCTATCTCTGCTCTCCCTCAGAGGGGCGGGACTTATCTCAGGAACCTTTTAGAGGCGGAGCTACATGTGCTGGTTTCCTGGATCTGAACACTGCACTGGCCTTAGGGCATTAAATAGTGTTCCTGTGGGATTCAAGATTCATCCTTTTTTTTTTTTGAATGGTTAAGTGTTGTTTTTAATAAAGTAGATGCGTTGTTTGAAAATTGTATGTTTTGATTGAGATTTAGGCCATTTCTAAATTGTATATTCCTAAAACAAAAATCAGTAAAGAATGTAATTGTGAAACAGATAAAGAGTTTATTTTTGCAACAAATTCTGATATATTTTAGTTGATTTGAACAATGTTTCTCAGAAAATAGTATTGTGTTGGCAGACATCACGTTGTATTCTCATTGGAGATGATGCCGAGCACACAGTAGCAGTTTCAACATGTTTAGAAACAGAAATGGAGAGTTTGAAGCCTTGTCCATTTGGCTCTTCGTAAATACTCCCATGTTGATTGTAAGGCTACTCAGAGAACAGACAGGGCCCCTGCTGATTGTAAGGCTACTCAGAGAACAGACAGGACCCCTGCCGATTGTAAGGCTACTCAGAGAACAGACAGGGCCCCTGCTGATTGTAAGGCTACTCAGAGAACAGACAGGACCCCTGCCGATTGTAAGGCTACTCAGAGAACAGACAGGGCCCCTGCCGATTGTAAGGCTACTCAGAGAACAGACAGGACCACATTAACTGTCTGTACATTGTGCCTTCTACATCTCTCGTACTGAAATAAAATCTTTTGACTGAAGTGTTTTGCTTTTTGTAGGTTTTGTACTCGTGATAGGACTGGTGATGGTCGTCTTTCTTTTGAGGTATGTCTTTCTGTCAAGTTAGATGATAATGAAATATATATATACACACACACACACACACACACACACACACACACACACACACACACACACACACACACACACACACACACACACACACACACACACACACACACACACACACACACACACACACACACACACACACACACACACACACACACAGTCAGGTCGGTAGGTATTTGGACAGTGACACAATTTGCATCATTTTTGGGTCATTGTCCATCTGCACTGTGAAGCGTCGTCCAATGAGTTCTGAAGCTTTTGGCTGAATCTGAGCAGATAATTACATTAGCCCCAAACACTTCAGAATTCATCCTGCTGTTTTTGTCAGCAGTCACATCATCACTAAATACAAGGGAAGCAGTTCCATTGGCAGCCATACATGCCCACCCCATAACACCACCTCCACCATGCTTCACAGATGAGGTGGTATGCTTCAGATCATGAGCAGTTCCTTCCCTTCTCCATAACACCACCTCCAACATGCTTCACAGATGAGATGGTATGCTTCAGATTATGAGCAGTTCCTTCCCTTCTCCATAACACCACCTCCACCATGCTTCCCAGATGATTCTGGTCCAAGTTTGAGCAGTTTGTTCTCCATAACACCACCTCCACCATTTCATAGATGAGGTTGTTCCAGAACTGAGCAGCATAACACCACCTCCACCATGCTTTTGAAGTGGTATGCTTAATCTGGTCTTCCTGTTTTTGTGAAATGGTTTACATCTTGTGTATTTAGAACTGGTGAAGTCTTCTCTTGATTGTTGACTTTCCCTACATAGACCTTCCTCCTGGAGCGTGTTGTTGACCTGGCCGACTGTTGTGAAAAGGGCTTTTCTTCACCAGGGAAACTATTCTGTCATCCACCACAGTTGTTTTCCGTGGTCTTCCGGGCCTTCTGGTGTTCCTGAGCTCACCAGTGTGTTCTTTCCTTTTAAGAATGTACAAAATAGTTGATTTGGCCACACCTAATGTTTTTGCTATCACTCTGAAGGATTTGTTTTGATTTGTCAGCCTAATGACGGCTTGCTTCACTGGCAGTGACAGCTCTCTGGACTTCATATTGAGGGTTTGTTTCACTGGCAGTGACAGCTCTCTGGACTTCATATTGAGGGCTTGCTTCACTGGCAGTGACAGCTCTCTGGACTTCATATTGAGGGCTTGCTTCACTGGCAGTGACAGCTCTCTGGACTTCATATTGAGGGCTTGCTTCACTGGCAGTGACAGCTCTCTGGACTTCATATTGAGGGCTTGCTTCACTGGCAGTGACAGCTCTCTGGACTTCATATTGAGGGTTAACAGTAACAGATTCCAAATGCCAAAATGCCACACTTGAAATCAACTCTAGACCTTTTCTCTTCTTACCAAATTAACTAATGAGGTAATAACACACACCTGGCCACGGAACACCTGAGCAACCAATTGTCCAATTACTTTTGATCCCTTAGAAAAGGGGAGGGCCACATATAAAAAGTGCTGTAATTTCTACACCATTCACCCGATTTGGATGGAAATCCCCTCAAATTAAAGCTAAAAGTGCACTTTAAACTCACATTTCAACTCCAATATGCTGTTGTAGACAGCCAAAATAATAATAACTTGGTCAATGTCCAAATATTTATGGACCTGACTGTATATATCTATTTACACTTTTTTTTACTACATGATTCCATATGTGTTATTTCATAGTTTTGATGTCTTCACTATGATTTTACAATGTAGAAAATAGTAAAGAAAAAAAAAACTTGAATGTCCAAACTTTTTATACACTGCTCAAAAAATAAAGGGAACACTAAAATAACACATCCTAGATCTGAATGAATGAAATATTCTTAATAAATACTTTTTTCTTTACGTAGTTGAATGTGCTGACAACAAAATCACACAAAAATGATCAATGGAAATCAAATTGATCAACTCATGGAGGTCTGGATTTGGAGTCACACTCAAAATTAAAGTGGAAAACCACACTACCACACTACAAGCTGATCCAACTTTGATGTAATGTCCTTAAAACAAGTCAAAATGAGGCTCAGTAGTGTGTGTGACCTCCACGTGCCTGTATGACCTTCCTACAACGCCTGGGCATGCTCCTGATGAGGTGGCGGATGGTCTCCTGAGGGATCTCCTCCCAGACCTGGACTAAAGCATCCGCCAACTCCTGGACAGTCTGTGGTGCAACGTGGCGTTGGTGGATGGAGTGAGACATGATGTCCCAGATATGCTCAATTGGATTCAGGTCTGGGGAACGGGCGGGCCAGTCCATAGCATCAATGCCTTCCTCTTGCAGGAACTGCTGACACACTCCAGCCACATGAGGTCTAGTATTGTCTTGCATTAGGAGGAACCCAGGGCCAACCGCACCAGCATATGGTCTCACAAGAGGTCTGAGGATCTCATCTCGGTACCTAATGGCAGTCAGGCTTCCTCTGGCGAAGTACATGGAGGGCTGTGCAGCCCCCATAAGAAATGCCACCCCACACCATGACTGACCCACTGCCAAACCGGTCATGCTGGAGGATGTTGCAGGCAGCAGAACGTTCTCCACGGCGTTGGTGTATCACTGCAGAAGGCTGTGGTAGCCATGCTGGTTAAGTGTGCCTTGAATTCTAAATAAATCACTAACAGTGTCACCAGCAAAGCACCCCCACACCATCACACCTCCTCCATGCTTCACGGTGGGAACCACACATGCAGACATCTGTTCGCCTACTCTGCGTCTCACAAAGACACGGTGGTTGGAACCAAAAATCTCAAATTTAGACAGATTTCCAACAATCTAATGTCCATTGCTCGTGTTTCTTGGCACAAGCAAGTCTCTTCTTCTAATTGGTGTCCTTTTAGTAGTAGTTTTTTCTTTTGCAGCAAGACGACCATGGAGGCCTGATTCACACAGTCTTCTCTGAACAGTTGATGTTGAGATGTGTCTGTTACTCGAACTCTGAAGCAGAGTCTGGTAACTCTAATGAACTTCTCCTCTGCAGCAGAGGTATCTCTGGATCTTCCTTTCCTGTGGTGGTCCTCAGTTTCAGCACTTGATGGTTTCTGCGACTCCACTTGAAGGAACTTTCTTGAAATGTTCCATATTGACTGACCTTCATGTCTTAAAGTAATGATGGACTGTCGTTTCTCTTTGCTTATTTGAGCTGTTCTTGCCATAATATGGACTTGGACTTTTACAAAATAGGGCTATCTTCTGTATGCTACTAATTGTCTCAAACGCATTAAGAAGGAAAGAAATTCCACAAATTATCTTTTAACAAGGCAGACCTGTTAATTAAAATGCATTCCAGGTGACAACCTCATGAAGCTGTTTGAGAGAATGCCAAGAGTGTGCAAAGCTGTCATCAAGGCAAATGGTGGCTACTTTCAAGAATCTCAAATATTAAATATATTTAGATTTATTTAACGCATTTTTTGGTTACTACATGATTCAATATGTGTTATTTCTGTCTAGTTTAGGGTGTGTCAACAGGTGTTTCCTGATGAAGAAGAATAGATTTAATGCGGGGGGGGCTCATATTGTCAGGGTCCCCTATGCAAAACATGACTGAGATAATCTCTCAGATCATCTCCACATGCTCTTTTGTCTGTGTGTGAACTGATTTTCAACGCACACAGAAGAACCAACACAGCTAACACCATGGGCCTGGTACGATGCTACTTTTCTGTTATTTTAGATCATTACTATACCTGGTAGGATACTTCATATAATTACTATACCTGGTAGGATACTTCAGATCATTACTATACCTGGTAGGATACTACTTCATATACCTTACTATAGGATACTT